>NW_026530045.1:0-130886 GCF_028408465.1 Anastrepha ludens
CTTTATCTTTATCTGTACCTGTATCTGTATCTGTATCTGTATCTGTATCTGTATCTTTATCTGTATCTGTATCTGTATCTTTATCTTTATCTTTACCTGTATCTGTATCTGTATCTTTATCTTTATCTTTATCTTTATCTTTATGTTTGTCTTTATCTTTATCTTTATCTGTACCTGTATCTGTATCTGTATCTGTATCTGTATCTGTATCTTTATCTCTATCTTTATCTGTATCTTTATCTTTATCTTTATCTTTATCGTTATCGTTATCGTTATCTTATCTTATCTGTATCTGTATCTGTATCTGTATCTGTATCTGTATCTGTATCTGTATCTGTATCTGTATCTGTATCTGTATCTGTATCTGTATCTGTATCTTAATCTTTATCTTTATCTTTATCTTTATCTTTATCTTTATCTTTATCTTTATCTTTATCTTTGTCTTTATCTTTATCTTTATCTTTATCTTTATCTTTATCTTTATCTTTATCTTTATCTTTATCTTTATCTTTATCTTTATCTTTATCTTTATCTTTATCTTTATCTTTATCTTTATCTTTATCTTTATCTTTATCTTTATCTTTATCTTTATCTTTATCTTTATCTGTATCTTTATCTGTATCTGTATCTGTATCTGTATCTGTATCTGTATCTGTATCTGTATCTTTATCTTTATCTGTATCTGTATCTGTACCTGTATCTGTATCTGTATCTGTATTTGTATCTGTATCTGTATCTGTATCTGTATCTGTATCTGTATCTTTATCTGTATCTATATCTTTATCTTTATTTTTATCTTTATCTTTATCCTTATCTTTATCTTTATCTTATCTTATCTTATCTGTATCTGTATCTGTATCTGTATCTGTATCTGTATCTTTATCTGTATCTGTATCTGTATCTGTATCTGTACCTGTATCTGTATCTGTATCTGTATCTGTATATGTATCTGTATCTTTATCTTTATCTTTATCTTTATCTGTATCTGTATCTGTATCTGTATCTGTATCTGTTTCTTTATATGTATCTGTATCTGTATCTGTATCTGTATCTGTATCTGTAATCTTTATCTTTATCTTTATCTTTATCTTTATCTTTATCTTTATCTTTATCTTTATCTTTATCTTTATCTTTATCTTTATCTTTATCTTTATCTTTATCTTTATCTTTATCTTTATCTTTATCTTTATCTTTATCTTTATCTTTATCTTTATCTTTATCTTTATCTTTATCTTTATCTTTATCTTTATCTTTATCTGTATCTTTATCTGTATCTGTATCTGTATCTTTATCTGTATCTGTATCTTTATCTGTATCTGTATCTGTATCTGTATCTGTATCTGTATCTGTATTTGTATCTGTATCTGTATCTGTATCTGTATCTGTATCTGTATCTGTATTTGTATCTGTGTCTGTATCTGTATCTGTATCTGTATCTTTATCTGTATCTGTATCTTTATCTGTATCTGTATCTTTATCTGTATCTGTATCTGTATCTGTATCTGTATCTGTGCCTGTATCTGTATCTGTATCTGTATCTGTATCTGTATCTGTATCTGTATCTTTATCTTTATCTTTATCTTTATCTGTATCTGTATCTGTATCTGTATCTTTATCTGTATCTGCATCTGTATCTGTATCTGTACCTTTATCTGTATCTGTATCTGTATCTGTATCTGTATCTTTATCTGTATCTGTATCTGTATCTGTACCTTTATCTGTATCTGTATCTGTATTTTTATCTTTATCTTTATCTTTATCTTTATCTTTATCTTTATCTTCTTTATCTGTATCTGTATCTGTATCTGTATCTTTATCTCTATCTGTATCTGTATCTGAATCTGTATCTGTATCTGTATCTGTATCTGTATCTGTATCTGTATCTGTATCTGTATCTGTATCTGTATCTGTATCTGTATCTGTATCTGTATCTGTATCTGTATCTGTATCTGTATCTGTATCTGTACCTGTATCTGTATCTGTATCTGTATCTGTATCTGTATCTGTATCTGTATCTGTATCTTTATCTTTATCTGTATCTGTATCTGTATCTGTATCTGTATCTTTATCTGTATCTGTATCTGTATCTGTATCTGTATCTGTACCTTTATCTGTATCTGTATCTGTATTTTTATCTTTATCTTTATCTTTATCTTTATCTTTATCTTCTTTATCTGTATCTGTATCTGTATCTGTATCTGTATCTTTATCTTTATCTGTATCTGTATCTGTATCTGTATCTGTATCTGTATCTGTATCTGTATCTGTATCTGTATCTGTATCTGTATCTTTATCTGTATCTATATCTTTATCTTTATCTTTATCTTTATCTTTATCTTTATCTTTATCTTTATCTTTATCTTTATCTTTATCTTTATCTTTATCTTTATCTTTATCTTTATCTTTATCTTTATCTTTATCTTTATCTTTATCTTTATCTTTATCTTTATCTGTATCTGTATCTGTATCTGTATCTGTATCTTTATCCTTATCTTTATCTTTATCTTATCTTATCTGTATCTGTATCTGTATCTGTATCTGTATCTTTACCTTTATCTTTATCTTTATCTTTATCTTTATCTTTATCTGTATCTGTATCTGTATCTGTATCTCTATCTGTATCTTTATCTTTATCTTTATCTTTATCTTTATCTTTATCTTTATCTTTATCTTTATCTTATCTTATCTGTATCTGTATCTGTATCTGTATCTGTATCTGTATCTGTATCTGTATCTGTATCTGTATCTGTATCCGTATCCGTATCTGTATCTGTATCTGTATCTGTATCTGTATCTGTATCTGTATCTTTATCTTTATCTTTATCTTTATCTGTATCTGTATCTGTATCTGTATCTGTATCTGTATCTGTATCTGTATCTTTATCTTTATCTTTATCTTTATCTTTATCTTTATGTGTATCTGTATCTGTATCTGTATCTGTATCTGTATCTGTATCTGTATCTGTATCTGTATCTGTATCTTTATCTCTATCTTTATCCGTATCTGTATCTGTATCTGTATCTGTATCTGTATCTGTATCTGTATCTGTATCTGTATCTGTATCTGTATCTGTATCTGTATCTGTATCTGTATCTGTATCCGTATCTGTATCTGTATCTGTATCTGTATCTGTATCTGTATCTTTATCTTTATCTTTATCCGTATCTGTATCTGTATCTGTATCTGTATCTGTATCTGTTTCTTTACCTGTATCTGTATCTGTATCTGTATCTGTATCTGTATTTGTATCTTTATCTTTATCTTTATCTTTATCTTTATCTGTATCTGTATCTGTATCTGTATCTGTATCTGTTTCTTTATCTGTATCTGTATCTGTATCTGTATCTGTATCTTTATCTATATCTGTATCTTTATCTGTATCTGTATCTGTATCTGTATCTGTATCTGTATCTGTATCTGTATCTGTATCTGCATCTGTATCTGTATCTGTGTCTGTATCTGTATCTGTATCTTTATCTTTATCTTTATCTGTATCTGTATCTGTATCTTTATCTGTATCTGTATCTGTATCTGTATCTGTATCTTTATCTTTATCTTTATCTTTATCTTTATCTGTATCTGTATCTGTATCTGTATCTTTATCTTAACTTTATCTTTATCTTTATCTTATCTTATCTGTATCTGTATCTGTATCTGTATCTTTATCTTTATCTGTATCTGTATCTGTATCTGTATCTGTATCTGTATCTGTATCTGTATCTGTATCTTTATCTTAACTTTATATTTATCTTTATCTTATCTTATCTGTATCTGTATCTGTATCTGTATCTGTATCTGTATTTGTATCTGTATCTGTATCTGTATCTGTATCTGTATCTGTATCTGTATCTGTATCTGTATCTGTATCTGTATCTGTATCTTTATCTTTATCTTTATCTTTATCTTTATCTTTATCTTTATCTTTATCTTTATCTTTATCTTTATCTTTATCTTTATCTGTATCTGTATCTGTATCTGTATCTGTATCTTTATCCTTATCTTTATCTTTATCTTATCTTATCTGTATCTGTATCTGTATCTGTACCTGTATCCGTATCCGTATCTGTATCTGTATCTGTATCTGTATCTGTATCTGTATCTTTACCTTTATCTTTATCTTTATCTTTATCTGTATCTGTATCTGTATCTGTATCTCTATCAGTATCTTTATCTTTATCTTTATCTTTATCTTTATCTTTATCTTTATCTTTATCTTTATCTTATCTTATCTGTATCTGTATCTGTATCTGTATCTGTATCTGTATCTGTATCTGTATCTGTATCTGTATCTGTATCCGTATCCGTATCTGTATCTGTATCTGTATCTGTATCTGTATCTGTATCTGTATCTTTATCTTTATCTTTATCTTTATCTGTATCTGTATCTGTATCTGTATCTGTATCTGTATCTGTATCTTTATCTTTATCTTTATCTTTATCTTTATGTGTATCTGTATCTGTATCTGTATCTGTATCTGTATCTGTATCTGTATCTTTATCTCTATCTTTATCTGTATCTGTATCTGTATCTGTATCTGTATCTGTATCTGTATCTGTATCTGTATCTGTATCTGTATCTGTATCTGTATCCGTATCTGTATCTGTATCTGTATCTGTATCTGTATCTGTATCTTTATCTTTATCTTTATCTTATCTTATCTGTATCTGTATCTGTATCTGTATCTTTATCTTTATCTGTATCTGTATCTGTATCTTTATCTGTATCTGTATCTTTATCTGTATCTGTATCTGTATCTGTATCTGTATCTGTATCTGTATCTGTATCTGTATTTGTATCTGTATCTGTATCTGTATCTGTATCTGTATCTGTATATGTATATGTATCTGTATCTGTATCTGTAACTGTATCTGTATCTGTAACTGTATCTGTATTTGTACCTGTATCTGTATCTTTATCTTTATCTTTATCTTTATCTTTATCTTTATCTTTATCTTTATCTTTATCTTTATCTTTATCTTTATCTTTATCTTTATCTTTATCTTTATCTTTATCTTTATCTTTATCTTTATCTTTATCTTTATCTTTATCTTTATCTTTATCTTTATCTTCATCTGTATCTGTATCTTTATCTTTATCTTTATCTTTATCTTTATCTTTATCTTTATCTTTATCTTTATCTTTATCTTTATCTTTATCTTTATCTTTATCTTTATCTTTATCTTTATCTTTATCTTTATCTTTATCTTTATCTTTATCTTTATCTTTATCTTTATCGTTATCTTTATCTTTCTCTTTATCTTTATCTTTATCTTTATCTTTATCTTTATCTTTATCTTTATCTTTATCTTTATCTTTATCTTTATCTTTATCTTTATCTTTATCTTTATCTTTATCTTTATCTTTATCTTTATCTTTATCTTTATCTTTATCTTTATCTTTATCTTTATCTTTATCTTTATCTTTATCTTTATCTTTATCTTTATCTTTATCTTTATCTTTATCTTTATCTTTATCTTTATCTTTATCTTTATCTTTATCTTTATCTTTATCTTTATCTTTATCTTTATCTTTATCTTTATCTTTATCTTTATCTTTATCTTTACCTTTACCTTTATCTTTATCTTTATCTTTATCTTTATCTTTATCTTTATCTTTATCTTTATCTTTATCTTTATCTTTATCTTTATCTTTATCTTTATCTTTATCTTTATCTTTATCTTTATCTTTATCTTTATCTTTATCTTTATCTTTATCTTTATCTTTATCTTTATCTGTATCTGTATCTGTATCTTTATCTTTATCTTTATCTTTATCTTTATCTTTATCTTTATCTTTATCTTTATCTTTATCTTTATCTTTATCTTTATCTTTATCTTTATCTTTATCTTTATCTTTATCTTTATCTTTATCTTTATCTTTATCTTTATCTTTATCTTTATCTTTATCTTTATCTTTATCTTTATCTTTATCTTTATCTTTATCTTTATCTTTATCTGTATCTGTATCTGTATCTGTATCTGTATCTGTATCTGTATCTGTATCTTTATCTTTATCTGTATCTGTATCTGTATCTGTATCTGTATTTGTATCTGTATCTGTATCTGTATCTGTATCTGTATCTGTATATGTATCTGTATCTGTATCTGTAACTGTA
Organism: Anastrepha ludens; assembly: GCF_028408465.1. Taxonomy (NCBI): domain Eukaryota; kingdom Metazoa; phylum Arthropoda; class Insecta; order Diptera; family Tephritidae; genus Anastrepha; species Anastrepha ludens. The sequence continues at coordinate 6,118 of NW_026530045.1, forward strand.
TCTGTATCTGTAACTGTATCTGTATTTGTACCTGTATCTGTATCTTTATCTTTATCTTTATCTTTATCTTTATCTTTATCTTTATCTTTATCTTCATCTTTATCTTTATCTTTATCTTTATCTTTATCTTTATCTTTATCTTTATCTTTATCTTTATCTTTATCTTTATCTTTATCTTTACCTTTATCTTTATCTTTATCTTTATCTTTATCTTTATCTTTATCTTTATCTTTATCTTTATCTTTATCTTTATCTTTATCTTTATCTTTATCTTTATCTTTATCTTTATCTTTATCTTTATCTTTATCTTTATCTTTATCTTTATCTTTATCTTGATCTTTATCTTTATCTTTATCTTTATCTTTATCTTTATCTTTATCTTTATCTTTATCTTTATCTTTATCTTTATCTTTATCTTTACCTTTATCTTTATCTTTATCTTTATCTTTATCTTTATCTTTATCTTTATCTTTATCTTTATCTTTATCTTTATCTTTATCTTTATCTTTATCTTTATCTTTATCTTTATCTTTATCTTTATCTTTATCTATATCTTTATCTTTATCTTTATCTTTATCTTTATCTTTATCTGTATCTGTATCTGTATCTGTATCTGTATCTGTATCTGTATCTGTATCTGTATCTTTATCTTTATCTATATCTGTATCTGTATCTGTATCTGTATTTGTATCTGTATCTGTATCTGTATCTGTATCTGTATCTGTATCTGTATATGTATCTGTATCTGTATCTGTAACTGTATCTGTATCTGTATATGTATCTGTATCTGTATCTGTAACTGTATCTGTATCTGTAACTGTATCTGTATTTGTACCTGTATCTGTATCTTTATCTTTATCTTTATCTTTATCTTTATCTTTATCTTTATCTTTATCTTTATCTTTATCTTCATCTTTATCTTTATCTTTATCTTTATCTTTATCTTTATCTTTATCTTTATCTTTATCTTTATCTTTACCTTTATCTTTATCTTTATCTTTATCTTTATCTTTATCTTTATCTTTATCTTTATCTTTATCTTTATCTGTATCTGTATCTGTATCTTTATCTTTATCTTTATCTTTATCTTTATCTTTATCTTTATCTTTATCTTTATCTTTATCTTTATCTTTATCTTTATCTTTATCTTTATCTTTATCTTTATCTTTATCTTTATCTTTATCTTTATCTTTATCTTTATCTTTATCTTTATCTTTATCTTTATCTTTATCTTTATCTTTATCTTTATCTTTATCTTTATCTTTATCTTTATCTTTATCTTTATCTTTATCTTTATCTTTACCTTTATCTTTATCTTTATCTTTATCTTTATCTTTATCTTTATCTTTATCTTTATCTTTATCTTTATCTTTACCTTTATCTTTATCTTTATCTTTATCTTTATCTTTATCTTTATCTTTATCTTTATCTTTATCTTTATCTTTATCTTTATCTTTATCTTTATCTGTATCTGTATTTGTATCTGTATCTGTATCTGTATCTGTATCTGTATCTGTATCTGTATATGTATCTGTATCTGTATCTGTAACTGTATCTGTATCTGTAACTGTATCTGTATTTGTACCTGTATCTGTATCTTTATCTTTATCTTTATCTTTATCTTTATCTTTATCTTTATCTTTATCTTTATCTTTATCTTTATCTTTATCTTTATCTGTATCTGTATCTGTATCTTTATCTTTATCTTTATCTTTATCTTTATCTTTATCTTTATCTTTATCTTTATCTTTATCTTTATCTTTATCTTTATCTTTATCTTTATCTTTATCTTTATCTTTATCTTTATCTTTATCTTTATCTTTATCTTTATCTTTATCTTTATCTTTATCTTTATCTTTATCTTTATCTTTATCTTTATCTTTATCTTTATCTTTATCTTTATCTTTATCTTTATCTTTATCTTTATCTTTATCTTTATCTTTATCTTTATCTTTATCTTTATCTTTATCTTTATCTTTACCTTTATCTTTATCTTTATCTTTATCTTTATCTTTATCTTTATCTTTATCTTTATCTTTATCTTTATCTTTATCTTTATCTTTATCTTTATCTTTATCTTTATCTTTATCTTTATCTGTATCTGTATCTGTATCTTTATCTTTATCTTTATCTTTATCTTTATCTTTATCTTTATCTTTATCTTTATCTTTATCTTTATCTTTATCTTTATCTTTATCTTTATCTTTATCTTTATCTTTATCTTTATCTTTATCTTTATCTGTATCTGTATCTGTATCTGTATCTGTATCTGTATCTGTATCTGTATCTGTATCTTTATCTTTATCTGTATCTGTATCTGAATCTGTATCTGTATTTGTATCTGTATCTGTATCTGTATCTGTATCTGTATCTGTATCTGTATATGTATCTGTATCTGTATCTGTAACTGTATCTGTATCTGTAACTGTATCTGTATTTGTACCTGTATCTGTATCTTTATCTTTATCTTTATCTTTATCTTTATCTTTATCTTTATCTTTATCTTTATCTTTATCTTTATCTTCATCTTTATCTTTATCTTTATCTTTATCTTTATCTTTATCTTTATCTTTATCTTTATCTTTATCTTTATCTTTATCTTTATCTTTATCTTTACCTTTATCTTTATCTTTATCTTTATCTTTATCTTTATCTTTATCTTTATCTTTATCTTTATCTTTATCTTTATCTTTATCTTTATCTTTATCTTTATCTTTATCTTTATCTTTATCTTTATCTTTATCTTTATCTTGATCTTTATCTTTATCTTTATCTTTATCTTTATCTTTATCTTTATCTTTATCTTTATCTTTATCTTTATCTTTATCTTTATCTTTACCTTTATCTTTATCTTTATCTTTATCTTTATCTTTATCTTTATCTTTATCTTTATCTTTATCTTTATCTTTATCTTTATCTTTATCTTTATCTATATCTTTATCTTTATCTTTATCTTTATCTTTATCTGTATCTGTATCTGTATCTGTATCTGTATCTGTATCTGTATCTGTATCTTTATCTTTATCTGTATCTGTATCTGTATCTGTATCTGTATTTGTATCTGTATCTGTATCTGTATCTGTATCTGTATCTGTATCTGTATATGTATCTGTATCTGTATCTGTAACTGTATCTGTATCTGTAACTGTATCTGTATTTGTACCTGTATCTGTATCTTTATCTTTATCTTTATCTTTATCTTTATCTTTATCTTTATCTTTATCTTTATCTTTATCTTTATCTTTATCTGTATCTGTATCTGTATCTTTATCTTTATCTTTATCTTTATCTTTATCTTTATCTTTATCTTTATCTTTATCTTTATCTTTATCTTTATCTTTATCTTTATCTTTATCTTTATCTTTATCTTTATCTTTATCTTTATCTTTATCTTTATCTTTATCTTTATCTTTATCTTTATCTTTATCTTTATCTTTATCTTTATCGTTATCTTTATCTTTCTCTTTATCTTTATCTTTATCTTTATCTTTATCTTTATCTTTATCTTTATCTTTATCTTTATCTTTATCTTTATCTTTATCTTTATCTGTATCTGTATCTGTATTTGTATCTGTATCTGTATCTGTATCTGTATCTGTATCTGTATCTGTATCTGTATATGTATCTGTATCTGTATCTGTAACTGTATCTGTATCTGTAACTGTATCTTTATCTTTATCTTTATCTTTATCTTTATCTTTATCTTTATCTTTATCTTTATCTTTATCTTTATCTTTATCTTTATCTTTATCTTTATCTTTATCTTTATCTTTATCTTTATCTTTATCTTTATCTTTATCTTTATCTTTATCTTTATCTTTATCTTTATCTTTATCTTTACCTTTATCTTTATCTTTATCTTTATCTTTATCTTTATCTTTATCTTTATCTTTATCTTTATCTTTATCTTTATCTTTATCTTTATCTTTACCTTTATCTTTATCTTTATCTTTATCTTTATCTTTATCTTTATCTTTATCTTTATCTTTACCTTTATCTTTATCTTTATCTTTATCTTTATCTTTATCTTTATCTTTATCTTTATCTTTATCTTTATCTTTATCTTTATCTTTATCTTTATCTTTATCTTTATCTTTATCTTTATCTTTATCTTTATCTTTATCTTTATCTTTATCTTTATCTTTATCTTTATCTTTATCTTTATCTGTATCTGTATCTGTATCTGTATCTGTATCTGTATCTGTATCTGTATCTTTATCTTTATCTGTATATGTATCTGTATCTGTATCTGTATTTGTATCTGTATCTGTATCTGTATCTGTATCTGTATCTGTATCTGTATCTGTATCTGTATATGTATCTGTATCTGTATCTGTAACTGTATCTGTATCTGTAACTGTATCTGTATTTGTACCTGTATCTGTATCTTTATCTTTATCTTTATCTTTATCTTTATCTTTATCTTTATCTTTATCTGTATCTGTATCTGTATCTTTATCTTTATCTTTATCTTTATCTTTATCTTTATCTTTATCTTTATCTTTATCTTTATCTTTATCTTTATCTTTATCTTTATCTTTATCTTTATCTTTATCTTTATCTTTATCTTTATCTTTATCTTTATCTTTATCTTTATCTTTATCTTTATCTTTATCTTTATCGTTATCTTTATCTTTCTCTTTATCTTTATCTTTATCTTTATCTTTATCTTTATCTTTATCTTTATCTTTATCTTTATCTTTATCTTTATCTTTATCTTTATCTTTATCTTTATCTTTATCTTTATCTTTATCTTTATCTTTATCTTTGTCTTTATCTTTATCTTTATCTTTATTTTTATCTTTATCTGTATCTGTATCTGTATCTTTATCTTTATCTTTATCTTTATCTTTATCTTTATCTTTATCTTTATCTTTATCTTTATCTTTATCTTTATCTTTATCGTTATCTTTATCTTTCTCTTTATCTTTATCTTTATCTTTATCTTTATCTTTATCTTTATCTTTATCTTTATCTTTATCTTTATCTTTATCTTTATCTTTATCTTTATCTTTATCTTTATCTTTATCTTTATCTTTATCTTTATCTTTATCTTTATCTTTATCTTTATCTTTATCTTTATCTTTATCTTTATCTTTATCTTTATCTTTATCTTTATCTTTATCTTTATCTTTATCTTTATCTTTATCTGTATCTGTATCTGTATCTTTATCTTTATCTTTATCTTTATCTTTATCTTTATCTTTATCTTTATCTTTATCGTTATCTTTATCTTTCTCTTTATCTTTATCTTTATCTTTATCTTTATCTTTATCTTTATCTTTATCTTTATCTTTATCTTTATCTTTATCTTTATCTTTATCTTTATCTTTATCTTTATCTTTATCTTTATCTTTATCTTTATCTTTATCTTTATCTTTATCTTTATCTTTATCTTTATCTTTATCTTTATCTTTATCTTTATCTTTATCTTTATCTTTATCTTTAGCTTTATCTTTATCTTTATCTTTATCTTTATCTTTATCTTTATCTTTATCTTTATCTTTATCTTTATCTTTATCTTTATCTTTATCTTTACCTTTATCTTTATCTTTATCTTTATCTTTATCTTTATCTTTATCTTTATCTTTATCTTTATCTTTATCTTTATCTTTATCTTTATCTTTATCTTTATCTTTATCTTTATCTTTATCTTTATCTTTATCTTTATCTTTATCTTTATCTTTATCTTTATCTTTATCTTTATCTTTATCTTGATCTTTATCTTTATCTTTATCTTTATCTTTATCTTTATCTTTATCTTTATCTTTATCTTTATCTTTATCTTTATCTTTATCTTTACCTTTATCTTTATCTTTATCTTTATCTTTATCTTTATCTTTATCTTTATCTTTATCTTTATCTTTATCTTTATCTTTATCTATATCTTTATCTTTATCTTTATCTTTATCTTTATCTTTATCTGTATCTGTATCTGTATCTGTATCTGTATCTGTATCTGTATCTGTATCTTTATCTTTATCTGTATCTGTATCTGTATCTGTATCTGTATTTGTATCTGTATCTGTATCTGTATCTGTATCTGTATCTGTATCTGTATATGTATCTGTATCTGTAACTGTATCTGTATCTGTATCTGTAACTGGATCTGTATTTGTACCTGTATCTGTATCTTTATCTTTATCTTTATCTTTATCTTTATCTTTATCTTTATCTTTATCTTTATCTGTATCTGTATCTGTATCTGTATCTTTATCTTTATCTTTATCTTTATCTTTATCTTTATCTTTATCTTTATCTTTATCTTTATCTTTATCTTTATCTTTATCTTTATCGTTATCTTTATCTTTCTCTTTATCTTTATCTTTATCTTTATCTTTATCTTTATCTTTATCTTTATCTTTATCTTTATCTTTATCTTTATCTTTATCTTTATCTTTATCTTTATCTGTATCTGTATCTGTATTTGTATCTGTATCTGTATCTGTATCTGTATCTGTATCTGTATCTGTATATGTATCTGTATCTGTATCTGTAACTGTATCTGTATCTGTAACTGTATCTTTATCTTTATCTTTATCTTTATCTTTATCTTTATCTTTATCTTTATCTTTATCTTTATCTTTATCTTTATCTTTATCTTTATCTTTATCTTTATCTTTATCTTTATCTTTATCTTTATCTTTATCTTTATCTTTATCTTTATCTTTATCTTTATCTTTATCTTTACCTTTATCTTTATCTTTATCTTTATCTTTATCTTTATCTTTATCTTTATCTTTATCTTTATCTTTATCTTTATCTTTATCTTTATCTTTATCTTTATCTTTATCTTTATCTTTATCTTTATCTTTATCTTTATCTTTATCTTTATCTTTATCTTTACCTTTATCTTTATCTTTATCTTTATCTTTATCTTTATCTTTATCTTTATCTTTATCTTTATCTTTATCTTTATCTTTATCTTTATCTTTATCTTTATCTTTATCTTTATCTTTATCTTTATCTTTATCTTTATCTTTATCTGTATCTGTATCTGTATCTGTATCTGTATCTGTATCTGTATCTGTATCTTTATCTTTATCTGTATCTGTATCTGTATCTGTATCTGTATCTGTATCTGTATATGTATCTGTATCTGTATCTGTAACTGTATCTGTATCTGTAACTGTATCTGTATTTGTACCTGTATCTGTATCTTTATCTTTATCTTTATCTTTATCTTTATCTTTATCTTTATCTTTATCTGTATCTGTATCTGTATCTTTATCTTTATCTTTATCTTTATCTTTATCTTTATCTTTATCTTTATCTTTATCTTTATCTTTATCTTTATCTTTATCTTTATCTTTATCTTTATCTTTATCTTTATCTTTATCTTTATCGTTATCTTTATCTTTCTCTTTATCTTTATCTTTATCTTTATCTTTATCTTTATCTTTATCTTTATCTTTATCTTTATCTTTATCTTTATCTTTATCTTTATCTTTATCTTTATCTTTATCTTTATCTTTATCTTTATCTTTATCTTTATCTTTATCTTTATCTTTATCTTTATCTTTATCTTTATCTTTGTCTTTATCTTTATCTTTATCTTTATTTTTATCTTTATCTGTATCTGTATCTGTATCTTTATCTTTATCTTTATCTTTATCTTTATCTTTATCTTTATCTTTATCTTTATCTTTATCTTTATCTTTATCTTTATCTTTATCTTTATCTTTATCTTTATCTTTATCTTTATCGTTATCTTTATCTTTCTCTTTATCTTTATCTTTATCTTTATCTTTATCTTTATCTTTATCTTTATCTTTATCTTTATCTTTATCTTTATCTTTATCTTTATCTTTATCTTTATCTTTATCTTTATCTTTATCTTTATCTTTATCTTTATCTTTATCTTTATCTTTATCTTTATCTTTATCTTTATCTTTATCTTTATCTTTATCTTTATCTTTATCTTTATCTTTATCTTTATCTTTATCTTTATCTTTATCTTTATCTTTATCTTTATCTTTATCTTTATCTTTATCTTTATCTTTATCTTTATCTTTATCTTTATCTTTATCTTTATCTGTATCTGTATCTGTATCTTTATCTTTATCTTTATCTTTATCTTTATCTTTATCTTTATCTTTATCGTTATCTTTATCTTTCTCTTTATCTTTATCTTTATCTTTATCTTTATCTTTATCTTTATCTTTATCTTTATCTTTATCTTTATCTTTATCTTTATCTTTATCGTTATCTTTATCTTTCTCTTTATCTTTATCTTTATCTTTATCTTTATCTTTATCTTTATCTTTATCTTTATCTTTATCTTTATCTCGTATCTGTATCTGTATCTTTATCTTTATCTGTATCTGTATCTGTATCTGTATCTTTATCTGTATCTTTATCTGTATCTGTATCTGTATCTGTATCTGTATCTGTATCTGTATCTGTATCTGTATCTGTATCTGTATCTGTGTCTGTATTTGTATCTGTATCTGTATCTGTATCTGTATCTGTATCTGTATCTGTATCTGTATCTGTATCTGTATATGTATCTGTATCTGTATCTGTAACTGTATCTGTATCTGTAACTGTATCTGTATTTGTACCTGTATCTGTATTTTTATCTTTATCTTTATCTTTATCTTTATCTTTATCTTTATCTGTATCTGTATCTGTATCTGTATCTTTATCTTTATCTTTATCTTTATCTTTATCTTTATCTTTATCTTTATCTTTATCTTTATCTTTATCTTTATCTTTATCTTTATCTTATCTTTATCTTTATCTTTATCTTTATCTTTATCTTTATCTTTATCTTTATCTTTATCTTTATCTTTATCTTTATCTTTATCTTTATCTTTATCTGTATCTGTATCTGTATCTGTATCTTTATCTTTAGCTTTATCTTTATCTTTATTTTTACCTGTATCTGTATCTGTATCTTTATCTGTATCTGTATCTTTATCTGTATCTGTATCTTTATCTGTATCTGTATCTTTATCTGTATCTGTATCTGTATCTGTATCTGTATCTGTATCTGTATCTGTATCTGTATCTGTATCTGTATCTGTATCTGTATCTGTATCTGTATCTGTATTTGTATCTGTGTCTGTATCTGTATCTGTATCTGTATCTTTATCTGTATCTGTATCTTTATCTGTATCTGTATCTTTATCTGTATCTGTATCTGTATCTGTATCTGTATCTGTACCTGTATCTGTATCTGTATCTGTATCTGTATCTGTATCTGTATCTGTATCTGTATCTTTATCTTTATCTTTATCTTTATCTGTATCTGTATCTGTATCTTTATCTTTATCTGTATCTGTATCTGTATCTGTATCTGTACCTTTATCTGTATCTGTATCTGTATCTGTATCTGTATCTTTATCTTTATCTTTATCTTTATCTTTATCTGTCTGTATCTGTATCTGTATCTTTATCTCTATCTCTATCTTTATCTGTATCTGTATCTTTATCTTTATCTTTATCTTTATCTTTATCTTTATCTTTATCTTTATCTTTATCTTTATCTTTATCTTTATCTTTATCTTTATCTTTATCTTTATCTTTATCTTTATCTTTATCTTTATCTTTATCTTTATCTTTATCTTTATCTTTATCTGTATCTGTATCTGTATCTGTATCTGTATCTGTATCTGTATCTGTATCTGTATCTTTATCTTTATCTTTATCTTTATCTTTATCTTTATCTTTATCTTTATCTTTATCTGTATCTGTATCTGTATCTGTATCTGTATCAGTATCTGTATCTTTATTTTTATCTTTATCTTTATCTTTCTCTTTATCTTTATCTTTATCTTTATCTTTATCTTTATCTTTATCTTTATCTTTATCTTTATCTTTATCTTTATCTTATCTTATCTCTATCTGTATCTGTATCTGTATCTTTATCTTTATCTTTATCTGTATCTCTATCTGTATCTGTATCTTTATCTGTATCTGTATCTGTATCTGTACCTGTATCTGTATCTGTATCTGTATCTGTATATGTATCTGTATCTGTATCTGTATCTCTATTTTTATCTTTATCTTTATCTTTATCTGTATCTGTATCTGTATCTGTATCTGTATCTGTATCTGTATCTGTATCTTTATCTGTATCTATGTCTTTATCTTTATCTTTATCTTTATCCTTATCTTTATCTTTATCTTATCTTATCTGTATCTGTATCTGTATCTGTATCTGTATCTTTATCTGTATCTGTATCTGTATCTGTATCTGTACCTGTATCTGTATCTGTATCTGTATATGTATCTGTATCTTTATCTTTATCTTTATCTTTATCATTATCTTTATCTTTATCTGTATCTGTATCTGTATCTGTATCTGTATCTGTTTCTTTATATGTATCTGTATCTGTATCTGTATCTGTATCTGTATATGTAATCTTTATCTTTATCTTTATCTTTATCTTTATCTTTATCTTTATCTTTATCTTTATCTTTATCTTTATCTTTATCTTTATCTTTATCTTTATCTTTATCTTTATCTTTATCTTTATCTTTATCTTTATCTTTATCTTTATCTTTATCTGTATCTGTATCTGTATCTGTATCTTTATCTTTATCTGTATCTGTATCTGTATCTGTATCTGTATCTGTATCTGTATCTGTGTCTGTATCTGTATCTGTATCCGTATCTGTATCTGTATCTGTATCTGTATCTGTATCTGTATCTGTATCTGTATCTTTATCTTTATCTTTATCCGTATCTGTATTTGTATCTGTATCTGTATCTGTTTCTTTACCTGTATCTGTATCTGTATCTGTATCTGTATCTGTATCTGTATCTGTATTTGTATCTTTATCTTTATCTTTATCTGTATCTGTATCTGTATCTGTATCTTTATCTGTATCTGTATCTGTATCTGTATCTGTATCTGTATCTGTATCTGTATCTGTATCTGTATCTGTATCTGTGTCTGTATCTGTATCTGTATCTTTATCTTTATCTGTATCTGTATCTGTATCTGTATCTTTATCTGTATCTGTATCTGTATCTGTATCTGTATCTTTATCTTTATCTTTATCTTTATCTTTATCTTTATCTTTATCTTTATCTTTATCTGTATCTGTATCTGTATCTGTATCTTTATCTTAACTTTATCTTTATCTTTATCTTATCTTATCTGTATCTGTATCTGTATCTGTATCTGTATCTTTATCTTTATCTTTATCTGTATCTGTATCTGTATCTGTATCTGTATCTGTATCTGTATCTGTATCTTTATCTTAACTTTATCTTTATCTTTATCTTATCTTATCTGTATCTGTATCTGTATCTGTATCTGTATCTGTATCTGTATCTGTATCTGTATCTGTATCTGTATCTGTATCTGTATCTGTATCTGTATCTGTATCTGTATCTTTATCTTTATCTTTATCTTTATCTTTATCTTTATCTTTATCTTTATCTTTATCTTTATCTTTATCTTTATCTTTATCTTTATCTTTATCTTTATCTTTATCTTTATCTTTATCTTTATCTTTATCTTTATCTTTATCTTTATCTTTATCTTTATCTTTATCTTTATCTTTATCTTTATCTTTATCTTTATCTTTATCTTTATCTGTATCTGTATCTGTATCTGTATCTGTATCTGTATCTTTATCTGTATCTGTATCTGTATCTGTATCTGTATCTGTATCTGTATCTGTATCTGTATCTGTATCTGTATCTTTATCTTTATCTGTATCTGTATCTGTATCTGTATCTGTATTTGTATCTGTAACTGTATCTGTATCTGTATCTGTATCTGTATCTGTATCTTTATCTGTATCTTTATCTTTATCGTTATCGTTATCTTATCTTATCTGTATCTGTATCTGTATCTGTATCTGTATCTGTATCTGTATCTGTATCTGTATCTGTATCTGTATCTGTATCTGTATCTGTATATGTATCTGTATCTGTATCTTTATCTTTGTCTCTATCTTTATCTTTATCTTTATGTTTGTCTTTATCTTTATCTTTATCTGTATCTGTATCTGTATCTGTATCTTTATCTTTATCTTTACCTGTATCTGTATCTGTATCTTTATCTTTATCTTTATCTTTATCTTTATCTTTATGTTTGTCTTTATCTTTATCTTTATCTGTACCTGTATCTGTATCTGTATCTGTATCTGTATCTGTATCTTTATCTGTATCTGTATCTGTATCTTTATCTTTATCTTTACCTGTATCTGTATCTGTATCTTTATCTTTATCTTTATCTTTATCTTTATGTTTGTCTTTATCTTTATCTTTATCTGTACCTGTATCTGTATCTGTATCTGTATCTGTATCTGTATCTTTATCTCTATCTTTATCTGTATCTTTATCTTTATCTTTATCTTTATCGTTATCGTTATCGTTATCTTATCTTATCTGTATCTGTATCTGTATCTGTATCTGTATCTGTATCTGTATCTGTATCTGTATCTGTATCTGTATCTGTATCTGTATCTGTATCTGTATCTTAATCTTTATCTTTATCTTTATCTTTATCTTTATCTTTATCTTTATCTTTATCTTTATCTTTGTCTTTATCTTTATCTTTATCTTTATCTTTATCTTTATCTTTATCTTTATCTTTATCTTTATCTTTATCTTTATCTTTATCTTTATCTTTATCTTTATCTTTATCTTTATCTTTATCTTTATCTTTATCTTTATCTTTATCTTTATCTTTATCTTTATCTTTATCTGTATCTTTATCTGTATCTGTATCTGTATCTGTATCTGTATCTGTATCTGTATCTGTATCTTTATCTTTATCTGTATCTGTATCTGTACCTGTATCTGTATCTGTATCTGTATTTGTATCTGTATCTGTATCTGTATCTGTATCTGTATCTGTATCTTTATCTGTATCTATATCTTTATCTTTATTTTTATCTTTATCTTTATCCTTATCTTTATCTTTATCTTATCTTATCTTATCTGTATCTGTATCTGTATCTGTATCTGTATCTGTATCTTTATCTGTATCTGTATCTGTATCTGTATCTGTACCTGTATCTGTATCTGTATCTGTATCTGTATATGTATCTGTATCTTTATCTTTATCTTTATCTTTATCTGTATCTGTATCTGTATCTGTATCTGTATCTGTTTCTTTATATGTATCTGTATCTGTATCTGTATCTGTATCTGTATCTGTAATCTTTATCTTTATCTTTATCTTTATCTTTATCTTTATCTTTATCTTTATCTTTATCTTTATCTTTATCTTTATCTTTATCTTTATCTTTATCTTTATCTTTATCTTTATCTTTATCTTTATCTTTATCTTTATCTTTATCTTTATCTTTATCTTTATCTTTATCTTTATCTTTATCTTTATCTTTATCTTTATCTGTATCTTTATCTGTATCTGTATCTGTATCTTTATCTGTATCTGTATCTTTATCTGTATCTGTATCTGTATCTGTATCTGTATCTGTATCTGTATTTGTATCTGTATCTGTATCTGTATCTGTATCTGTATCTGTATCTGTATTTGTATCTGTGTCTGTATCTGTATCTGTATCTGTATCTTTATCTGTATCTGTATCTTTATCTGTATCTGTATCTTTATCTGTATCTGTATCTGTATCTGTATCTGTATCTGTGCCTGTATCTGTATCTGTATCTGTATCTGTATCTGTATCTGTATCTGTATCTTTATCTTTATCTTTATCTTTATCTGTATCTGTATCTGTATCTGTATCTTTATCTGTATCTGCATCTGTATCTGTATCTGTACCTTTATCTGTATCTGTATCTGTATCTGTATCTGTATCTTTATCTGTATCTGTATCTGTATCTGTACCTTTATCTGTATCTGTATCTGTATTTTTATCTTTATCTTTATCTTTATCTTTATCTTTATCTTTATCTTCTTTATCTGTATCTGTATCTGTATCTGTATCTTTATCTCTATCTGTATCTGTATCTGAATCTGTATCTGTATCTGTATCTGTATCTGTATCTGTATCTGTATCTGTATCTGTATCTGTATCTGTATCTGTATCTGTATCTGTATCTGTATCTGTATCTGTATCTGTATCTGTATCTGTATCTGTACCTGTATCTGTATCTGTATCTGTATCTGTATCTGTATCTGTATCTGTATCTGTATCTTTATCTTTATCTGTATCTGTATCTGTATCTGTATCTGTATCTTTATCTGTATCTGTATCTGTATCTGTATCTGTATCTGTACCTTTATCTGTATCTGTATCTGTATTTTTATCTTTATCTTTATCTTTATCTTTATCTTTATCTTCTTTATCTGTATCTGTATCTGTATCTGTATCTGTATCTTTATCTTTATCTGTATCTGTATCTGTATCTGTATCTGTATCTGTATCTGTATCTGTATCTGTATCTGTATCTGTATCTGTATCTTTATCTGTATCTATATCTTTATCTTTATCTTTATCTTTATCTTTATCTTTATCTTTATCTTTATCTTTATCTTTATCTTTATCTTTATCTTTATCTTTATCTTTATCTTTATCTTTATCTTTATCTTTATCTTTATCTTTATCTTTATCTTTATCTTTATCTTTATCTGTATCTGTATCTGTATCTGTATCTGTATCTTTATCCTTATCTTTATCTTTATCTTATCTTATCTGTATCTGTATCTGTATCTGTATCTGTATCTTTACCTTTATCTTTATCTTTATCTTTATCTTTATCTTTATCTGTATCTGTATCTGTATCTGTATCTCTATCTGTATCTTTATCTTTATCTTTATCTTTATCTTTATCTTTATCTTTATCTTTATCTTTATCTTATCTTATCTGTATCTGTATCTGTATCTGTATCTGTATCTGTATCTGTATCTGTATCTGTATCTGTATCTGTATCCGTATCCGTATCTGTATCTGTATCTGTATCTGTATCTGTATCTGTATCTGTATCTTTATCTTTATCTTTATCTTTATCTGTATCTGTATCTGTATCTGTATCTGTATCTGTATCTGTATCTGTATCTTTATCTTTATCTTTATCTTTATCTTTATCTTTATGTGTATCTGTATCTGTATCTGTATCTGTATCTGTATCTGTATCTGTATCTGTATCTGTATCTGTATCTTTATCTCTATCTTTATCCGTATCTGTATCTGTATCTGTATCTGTATCTGTATCTGTATCTGTATCTGTATCTGTATCTGTATCTGTATCTGTATCTGTATCTGTATCTGTATCTGTATCCGTATCTGTATCTGTATCTGTATCTGTATCTGTATCTGTATCTTTATCTTTATCTTTATCCGTATCTGTATCTGTATCTGTATCTGTATCTGTATCTGTTTCTTTACCTGTATCTGTATCTGTATCTGTATCTGTATCTGTATTTGTATCTTTATCTTTATCTTTATCTTTATCTTTATCTGTATCTGTATCTGTATCTGTATCTGTATCTGTTTCTTTATCTGTATCTGTATCTGTATCTGTATCTGTATCTTTATCTATATCTGTATCTTTATCTGTATCTGTATCTGTATCTGTATCTGTATCTGTATCTGTATCTGTATCTGTATCTGCATCTGTATCTGTATCTGTGTCTGTATCTGTATCTGTATCTTTATCTTTATCTTTATCTGTATCTGTATCTGTATCTTTATCTGTATCTGTATCTGTATCTGTATCTGTATCTTTATCTTTATCTTTATCTTTATCTTTATCTGTATCTGTATCTGTATCTGTATCTTTATCTTAACTTTATCTTTATCTTTATCTTATCTTATCTGTATCTGTATCTGTATCTGTATCTTTATCTTTATCTGTATCTGTATCTGTATCTGTATCTGTATCTGTATCTGTATCTGTATCTGTATCTTTATCTTAACTTTATATTTATCTTTATCTTATCTTATCTGTATCTGTATCTGTATCTGTATCTGTATCTGTATTTGTATCTGTATCTGTATCTGTATCTGTATCTGTATCTGTATCTGTATCTGTATCTGTATCTGTATCTGTATCTGTATCTTTATCTTTATCTTTATCTTTATCTTTATCTTTATCTTTATCTTTATCTTTATCTTTATCTTTATCTTTATCTTTATCTGTATCTGTATCTGTATCTGTATCTGTATCTTTATCCTTATCTTTATCTTTATCTTATCTTATCTGTATCTGTATCTGTATCTGTACCTGTATCCGTATCCGTATCTGTATCTGTATCTGTATCTGTATCTGTATCTGTATCTTTACCTTTATCTTTATCTTTATCTTTATCTGTATCTGTATCTGTATCTGTATCTCTATCAGTATCTTTATCTTTATCTTTATCTTTATCTTTATCTTTATCTTTATCTTTATCTTTATCTTATCTTATCTGTATCTGTATCTGTATCTGTATCTGTATCTGTATCTGTATCTGTATCTGTATCTGTATCTGTATCCGTATCCGTATCTGTATCTGTATCTGTATCTGTATCTGTATCTGTATCTGTATCTTTATCTTTATCTTTATCTTTATCTGTATCTGTATCTGTATCTGTATCTGTATCTGTATCTGTATCTTTATCTTTATCTTTATCTTTATCTTTATGTGTATCTGTATCTGTATCTGTATCTGTATCTGTATCTGTATCTGTATCTTTATCTCTATCTTTATCTGTATCTGTATCTGTATCTGTATCTGTATCTGTATCTGTATCTGTATCTGTATCTGTATCTGTATCTGTATCTGTATCCGTATCTGTATCTGTATCTGTATCTGTATCTGTATCTGTATCTTTATCTTTATCTTTATCTTATCTTATCTGTATCTGTATCTGTATCTGTATCTTTATCTTTATCTGTATCTGTATCTGTATCTTTATCTGTATCTGTATCTTTATCTGTATCTGTATCTGTATCTGTATCTGTATCTGTATCTGTATCTGTATCTGTATTTGTATCTGTATCTGTATCTGTATCTGTATCTGTATCTGTATATGTATATGTATCTGTATCTGTATCTGTAACTGTATCTGTATCTGTAACTGTATCTGTATTTGTACCTGTATCTGTATCTTTATCTTTATCTTTATCTTTATCTTTATCTTTATCTTTATCTTTATCTTTATCTTTATCTTTATCTTTATCTTTATCTTTATCTTTATCTTTATCTTTATCTTTATCTTTATCTTTATCTTTATCTTTATCTTTATCTTTATCTTTATCTTTATCTTCATCTGTATCTGTATCTTTATCTTTATCTTTATCTTTATCTTTATCTTTATCTTTATCTTTATCTTTATCTTTATCTTTATCTTTATCTTTATCTTTATCTTTATCTTTATCTTTATCTTTATCTTTATCTTTATCTTTATCTTTATCTTTATCTTTATCTTTATCGTTATCTTTATCTTTCTCTTTATCTTTATCTTTATCTTTATCTTTATCTTTATCTTTATCTTTATCTTTATCTTTATCTTTATCTTTATCTTTATCTTTATCTTTATCTTTATCTTTATCTTTATCTTTATCTTTATCTTTATCTTTATCTTTATCTTTATCTTTATCTTTATCTTTATCTTTATCTTTATCTTTATCTTTATCTTTATCTTTATCTTTATCTTTATCTTTATCTTTATCTTTATCTTTATCTTTATCTTTATCTTTATCTTTATCTTTATCTTTATCTTTATCTTTATCTTTATCTTTATCTTTATCTTTATCTTTATCTTTACCTTTACCTTTATCTTTATCTTTATCTTTATCTTTATCTTTATCTTTATCTTTATCTTTATCTTTATCTTTATCTTTATCTTTATCTTTGTCTTTATCTTTATCTTTATCTTTATCTTTATCTTTATCTTTATCTTTATCTTTATCTTTATCTTTATCTTTATCTTTATCTTTATCTGTATCTGTATCTGTATCTTTATCTTTATCTTTATCTTTATCTTTATCTTTATCTTTATCTTTATCTTTATCTTTATCTTTATCTTTATCTTTATCTTTATCTTTATCTTTATCTTTATCTTTATCTTTATCTTTATCTTTATCTTTATCTTTATCTTTATCTTTATCTTTATCTTTATCTTTATCTTTATCTTTATCTTTATCTGTATCTGTATCTGTATCTGTATCTGTATCTGTATCTGTATCTGTATCTTTATCTTTATCTGTATCTGTATCTGTATCTGTATCTGTATTTGTATCTGTATCTGTATCTGTATCTGTATCTGTATCTGTATATGTATCTGTATCTGTATCTGTAACTGTATCTGTATCTGTAACTGTATCTGTATTTGTACCTGTATCTGTATCTTTATCTTTATCTTTATCTTTATCTTTATCTTTATCTTTATCTTTATCTTCATCTTTATCTTTATCTTTATCTTTATCTTTATCTTTATCTTTATCTTTATCTTTATCTTTATCTTTATCTTTATCTTTATCTTTACCTTTATCTTTATCTTTATCTTTATCTTTATCTTTATCTTTATCTTTATCTTTATCTTTATCTTTATCTTTATCTTTATCTTTATCTTTATCTTTATCTTTATCTTTATCTTTATCTTTATCTTTATCTTTATCTTTATCTTTATCTTTATCTTGATCTTTATCTTTATCTTTATCTTTATCTTTATCTTTATCTTTATCTTTATCTTTATCTTTATCTTTATCTTTATCTTTATCTTTACCTTTATCTTTATCTTTATCTTTATCTTTATCTTTATCTTTATCTTTATCTTTATCTTTATCTTTATCTTTATCTTTATCTTTATCTTTATCTTTATCTTTATCTTTATCTTTATCTATATCTTTATCTTTATCTTTATCTTTATCTTTATCTGTATCTGTATCTGTATCTGTATCTGTATCTGTATCTGTATCTGTATCTGTATCTTTATCTTTATCTATATCTGTATCTGTATCTGTATCTGTATTTGTATCTGTATCTGTATCTGTATCTGTATCTGTATCTGTATCTGTATATGTATCTGTATCTGTATCTGTAACTGTATCTGTATCTGTATATGTATCTGTATCTGTATCTGTAACTGTATCTGTATCTGTAACTGTATCTGTATTTGTACCTGTATCTGTATCTTTATCTTTATCTTTATCTTTATCTTTATCTTTATCTTTATCTTTATCTTTATCTTTATCTTCATCTTTATCTTTATCTTTATCTTTATCTTTATCTTTATCTTTATCTTTATCTTTATCTTTATCTTTACCTTTATCTTTATCTTTATCTTTATCTTTATCTTTATCTTTATCTTTATCTTTATCTTTATCTTTATCTGTATCTGTATCTGTATCTTTATCTTTATCTTTATCTTTATCTTTATCTTTATCTTTATCTTTATCTTTATCTTTATCTTTATCTTTATCTTTATCTTTATCTTTATCTTTATCTTTATCTTTATCTTTATCTTTATCTTTATCTTTATCTTTATCTTTATCTTTATCTTTATCTTTATCTTTATCTTTATCTTTATCTTTATCTTTATCTTTATCTTTATCTTTATCTTTATCTTTATCTTTATCTTTATCTTTATCTTTACCTTTATCTTTATCTTTATCTTTATCTTTATCTTTATCTTTATCTTTATCTTTATCTTTATCTTTATCTTTACCTTTATCTTTATCTTTATCTTTATCTTTATCTTTATCTTTATCTTTATCTTTATCTTTATCTTTATCTTTATCTTTATCTTTATCTTTATCTTTATCTGTATCTGTATTTGTATCTGTATCTGTATCTGTATCTGTATCTGTATCTGTATCTGTATATGTATCTGTATCTGTATCTGTAACTGTATCTGTATCTGTAACTGTATCTGTATTTGTACCTGTATCTGTATCTTTATCTTTATCTTTATCTTTATCTTTATCTTTATCTTTATCTTTATCTTTATCTTTATCTTTATCTTTATCTTTATCTGTATCTGTATCTGTATCTTTATCTTTATCTTTATCTTTATCTTTATCTTTATCTTTATCTTTATCTTTATCTTTATCTTTATCTTTATCTTTATCTTTATCTTTATCTTTATCTTTATCTTTATCTTTATCTTTATCTTTATCTTTATCTTTATCTTTATCTTTATCTTTATCTTTATCTTTATCTTTATCTTTATCTTTATCTTTATCTTTATCTTTATCTTTATCTTTATCTTTATCTTTATCTTTATCTTTATCTTTATCTTTATCTTTATCTTTATCTTTACCTTTATCTTTATCTTTATCTTTATCTTTATCTTTATCTTTATCTTTATCTTTATCTTTATCTTTATCTTTATCTTTATCTTTATCTTTATCTTTATCTTTATCTGTATCTGTATCTGTATCTTTATCTTTATCTTTATCTTTATCTTTATCTTTATCTTTATCTTTATCTTTATCTTTATCTTTATCTTTATCTTTATCTTTATCTTTATCTTTATCTTTATCTTTATCTTTATCTTTATCTTTATCTTTATCTGTATCTGTATCTGTATCTGTATCTGTATCTGTATCTGTATCTGTATCTGTATCTTTATCTTTATCTGTATCTGTATCTGAATCTGTATCTGTATTTGTATCTGTATCTGTATCTGTATCTGTATCTGTATCTGTATCTGTATATGTATCTGTATCTGTATCTGTAACTGTATCTGTATCTGTAACTGTATCTGTATTTGTACCTGTATCTGTATCTTTATCTTTATCTTTATCTTTATCTTTATCTTTATCTTTATCTTTATCTTTATCTTTATCTTTATCTTCATCTTTATCTTTATCTTTATCTTTATCTTTATCTTTATCTTTATCTTTATCTTTATCTTTATCTTTATCTTTATCTTTATCTTTATCTTTATCTTTACCTTTATCTTTATCTTTATCTTTATCTTTATCTTTATCTTTATCTTTATCTTTATCTTTATCTTTATCTTTATCTTTATCTTTATCTTTATCTTTATCTTTATCTTTATCTTTATCTTTATCTTTATCTTTATCTTGATCTTTATCTTTATCTTTATCTTTATCTTTATCTTTATCTTTATCTTTATCTTTATCTTTATCTTTATCTTTATCTTTATCTTTATCTTTATCTTTACCTTTATCTTTATCTTTATCTTTATCTTTATCTTTATCTTTATCTTTATCTTTATCTTTATCTTTATCTTTATCTTTATCTTTATCTTTATCTATATCTTTATCTTTATCTTTATCTTTATCTTTATCTGTATCTGTATCTGTATCTGTATCTGTATCTGTATCTGTATCTGTATCTTTATCTTTATCTGTATCTGTATCTGTATCTGTATCTGTATTTGTATCTGTATCTGTATCTGTATCTGTATCTGTATCTGTATCTGTATATGTATCTGTATCTGTATCTGTAACTGTATCTGTATCTGTAACTGTATCTGTATTTGTACCTGTATCTGTATCTTTATCTTTATCTTTATCTTTATCTTTATCTTTATCTTTATCTTTATCTTTATCTTTATCTTTATCTTTATCTGTATCTGTATCTGTATCTTTATCTTTATCTTTATCTTTATCTTTATCTTTATCTTTATCTTTATCTTTATCTTTATCTTTATCTTTATCTTTATCTTTATCTTTATCTTTATCTTTATCTTTATCTTTATCTTTATCTTTATCTTTATCTTTATCTTTATCTTTATCTTTATCTTTATCTTTATCGTTATCTTTATCTTTCTCTTTATCTTTATCTTTATCTTTATCTTTATCTTTATCTTTATCTTTATCTTTATCTTTATCTTTATCTTTATCTTTATCTTTATCTGTATCTGTATCTGTATTTGTATCTGTATCTGTATCTGTATCTGTATCTGTATCTGTATCTGTATCTGTATATGTATCTGTATCTGTATCTGTAACTGTATCTGTATCTGTAACTGTATCTTTATCTTTATCTTTATCTTTATCTTTATCTTTATCTTTATCTTTATCTTTATCTTTATCTTTATCTTTATCTTTATCTTTATCTTTATCTTTATCTTTATCTTTATCTTTATCTTTATCTTTATCTTTATCTTTATCTTTATCTTTATCTTTATCTTTATCTTTATCTTTATCTTTATCTTTACCTTTATCTTTATCTTTATCTTTATCTTTATCTTTATCTTTATCTTTATCTTTATCTTTATCTTTATCTTTATCTTTATCTTTATCTTTACCTTTATCTTTATCTTTATCTTTATCTTTATCTTTATCTTTATCTTTATCTTTATCTTTACCTTTATCTTTATCTTTATCTTTATCTTTATCTTTATCTTTATCTTTATCTTTATCTTTATCTTTATCTTTATCTTTATCTTTATCTTTATCTTTATCTTTATCTTTATCTTTATCTTTATCTTTATCTTTATCTTTATCTTTATCTTTATCTTTATCTTTATCTTTATCTTTATCTGTATCTGTATCTGTATCTGTATCTGTATCTGTATCTGTATCTGTATCTTTATCTTTATCTGTATATGTATCTGTATCTGTATCTGTATTTGTATCTGTATCTGTATCTGTATCTGTATCTGTATCTGTATCTGTATCTGTATCTGTATATGTATCTGTATCTGTATCTGTAACTGTATCTGTATCTGTAACTGTATCTGTATTTGTACCTGTATCTGTATCTTTATCTTTATCTTTATCTTTATCTTTATCTTTATCTTTATCTTTATCTGTATCTGTATCTGTATCTTTATCTTTATCTTTATCTTTATCTTTATCTTTATCTTTATCTTTATCTTTATCTTTATCTTTATCTTTATCTTTATCTTTATCTTTATCTTTATCTTTATCTTTATCTTTATCTTTATCTTTATCTTTATCTTTATCTTTATCTTTATCTTTATCTTTATCTTTATCGTTATCTTTATCTTTCTCTTTATCTTTATCTTTATCTTTATCTTTATCTTTATCTTTATCTTTATCTTTATCTTTATCTTTATCTTTATCTTTATCTTTATCTTTATCTTTATCTTTATCTTTATCTTTATCTTTATCTTTGTCTTTATCTTTATCTTTATCTTTATTTTTATCTTTATCTGTATCTGTATCTGTATCTTTATCTTTATCTTTATCTTTATCTTTATCTTTATCTTTATCTTTATCTTTATCTTTATCTTTATCTTTATCTTTATCGTTATCTTTATCTTTCTCTTTATCTTTATCTTTATCTTTATCTTTATCTTTATCTTTATCTTTATCTTTATCTTTATCTTTATCTTTATCTTTATCTTTATCTTTATCTTTATCTTTATCTTTATCTTTATCTTTATCTTTATCTTTATCTTTATCTTTATCTTTATCTTTATCTTTATCTTTATCTTTATCTTTATCTTTATCTTTATCTTTATCTTTATCTTTATCTTTATCTTTATCTTTATCTGTATCTGTATCTGTATCTTTATCTTTATCTTTATCTTTATCTTTATCTTTATCTTTATCTTTATCTTTATCTTTATCGTTATCTTTATCTTTCTCTTTATCTTTATCTTTATCTTTATCTTTATCTTTATCTTTATCTTTATCTTTATCTTTATCTTTATCTTTATCTTTATCTTTATCTTTATCTTTATCTTTATCTTTATCTTTATCTTTATCTTTATCTTTATCTTTATCTTTATCTTTATCTTTATCTTTATCTTTATCTTTATCTTTATCTTTATCTTTATCTTTATCTTTAGCTTTATCTTTATCTTTATCTTTATCTTTATCTTTATCTTTATCTTTATCTTTATCTTTATCTTTATCTTTATCTTTATCTTTATCTTTATCTTTATCTTTACCTTTATCTTTATCTTTATCTTTATCTTTATCTTTATCTTTATCTTTATCTTTATCTTTATCTTTATCTTTATCTTTATCTTTATCTTTATCTTTATCTTTATCTTTATCTTTATCTTTATCTTTATCTTTATCTTTATCTTTATCTTTATCTTTATCTTTATCTTTATCTTTATCTTTATCTTTATCTTGATCTTTATCTTTATCTTTATCTTTATCTTTATCTTTATCTTTATCTTTATCTTTATCTTTATCTTTATCTTTATCTTTATCTTTATCTTTACCTTTATCTTTATCTTTATCTTTATCTTTATCTTTATCTTTATCTTTATCTTTATCTTTATCTTTATCTTTATCTTTATCTTTATCTATATCTTTATCTTTATCTTTATCTTTATCTTTATCTTTATCTGTATCTGTATCTGTATCTGTATCTGTATCTGTATCTGTATCTGTATCTTTATCTTTATCTGTATCTGTATCTGTATCTGTATCTGTATTTGTATCTGTATCTGTATCTGTATCTGTATCTGTATCTGTATCTGTATATGTATCTGTATCTGTAACTGTATCTGTATCTGTATCTGTAACTGGATCTGTATTTGTACCTGTATCTGTATCTTTATCTTTATCTTTATCTTTATCTTTATCTTTATCTTTATCTTTATCTTTATCTGTATCTGTATCTGTATCTGTATCTTTATCTTTATCTTTATCTTTATCTTTATCTTTATCTTTATCTTTATCTTTATCTTTATCTTTATCTTTATCGTTATCTTTATCTTTCTCTTTATCTTTATCTTTATCTTTATCTTTATCTTTATCTTTATCTTTATCTTTATCTTTATCTTTATCTTTATCTTTATCTTTATCTTTATCTTTATCTGTATCTGTATCTGTATTTGTATCTGTATCTGTATCTGTATCTGTATCTGTATCTGTATCTGTATATGTATCTGTATCTGTATCTGTAACTGTATCTGTATCTGTAACTGTATCTTTATCTTTATCTTTATCTTTATCTTTATCTTTATCTTTATCTTTATCTTTATCTTTATCTTTATCTTTATCTTTATCTTTATCTTTATCTTTATCTTTATCTTTATCTTTATCTTTATCTTTATCTTTATCTTTATCTTTATCTTTATCTTTATCTTTACCTTTATCTTTATCTTTATCTTTATCTTTATCTTTATCTTTATCTTTATCTTTATCTTTATCTTTATCTTTATCTTTATCTTTATCTTTATCTTTATCTTTATCTTTATCTTTATCTTTATCTTTATCTTTATCTTTATCTTTATCTTTACCTTTATCTTTATCTTTATCTTTATCTTTATCTTTATCTTTATCTTTATCTTTATCTTTATCTTTATCTTTATCTTTATCTTTATCTTTATCTTTATCTTTATCTTTATCTTTATCTTTATCTTTATCTTTATCTTTATCTTTATCTTTATCTGTATCTGTATCTGTATCTGTATCTGTATCTGTATCTGTATCTGTATCTGTATCTTTATCTTTATCTGTATCTGTATCTGTATCTGTATCTGTATCTGTATCTGTATATGTATCTGTATCTGTATCTGTAACTGTATCTGTATCTGTAACTGTATCTGTATTTGTACCTGTATCTGTATCTTTATCTTTATCTTTATCTTTATCTTTATCTTTATCTTTATCTTTATCTGTATCTGTATCTGTATCTTTATCTTTATCTTTATCTTTATCTTTATCTTTATCTTTATCTTTATCTTTATCTTTATCTTTATCTTTATCTTTATCTTTATCTTTATCTTTATCTTTATCTTTATCTTTATCGTTATCTTTATCTTTCTCTTTATCTTTATCTTTATCTTTATCTTTATCTTTATCTTTATCTTTATCTTTATCTTTATCTTTATCTTTATCTTTATCTTTATCTTTATCTTTATCTTTATCTTTATCTTTATCTTTATCTTTATCTTTATCTTTATCTTTATCTTTATCTTTATCTTTATCTTTATCTTTGTCTTTATCTTTATCTTTATCTTTATTTTTATCTTTATCTGTATCTGTATCTGTATCTTTATCTTTATCTTTATCTTTATCTTTATCTTTATCTTTATCTTTATCTTTATCTTTATCTTTATCTTTATCTTTATCTTTATCTTTATCTTTATCTTTATCTTTATCGTTATCTTTATCTTTCTCTTTATCTTTATCTTTATCTTTATCTTTATCTTTATCTTTATCTTTATCTTTATCTTTATCTTTATCTTTATCTTTATCTTTATCTTTATCTTTATCTTTATCTTTATCTTTATCTTTATCTTTATCTTTATCTTTATCTTTATCTTTATCTTTATCTTTATCTTTATCTTTATCTTTATCTTTATCTTTATCTTTATCTTTATCTTTATCTTTATCTTTATCTTTATCTTTATCTTTATCTTTATCTTTATCTTTATCTTTATCTTTATCTTTATCTTTATCTGTATCTGTATCTGTATCTTTATCTTTATCTTTATCTTTATCTTTATCTTTATCTTTATCTTTATCGTTATCTTTATCTTTCTCTTTATCTTTATCTTTATCTTTATCTTTATCTTTATCTTTATCTTTATCTTTATCTTTATCTTTATCTTTATCTTTATCTTTATCGTTATCTTTATCTTTCTCTTTATCTTTATCTTTATCTTTATCTTTATCTTTATCTTTATCTTTATCTTTATCTTTATCTCGTATCTGTATCTGTATCTTTATCTGTATCTGTATCTGTATCTGTATCTTTATCTGTATCTTTATCTGTATCTGTATCTGTATCTGTATCTGTATCTGTATCTGTATCTGTATCTGTATCTGTATCTGTATCTGTGTCTGTATTTGTATCTGTATCTGTATCTGTATCTGTATCTGTATCTGTATCTGTATCTGTATCTGTATCTGTATATGTATCTGTATCTGTATCTGTAACTGTATCTGTATCTGTAACTGTATCTGTATTTGTACCTGTATCTGTATTTTTATCTTTATCTTTATCTTTATCTTTATCTTTATCTTTATCTGTATCTGTATCTGTATCTGTATCTTTATCTTTATCTTTATCTTTATCTTTATCTTTATCTTTATCTTTATCTTTATCTTTATCTTTATCTTTATCTTTATCTTTATCTTTATCTTTATCTTTATCTTTATCTTTATCTTTATCTTTATCTTTATCTTTATCTTTATCTTTATCTTTATCTTTATCTTTATCTTTATCTGTATCTGTATCTGTATCTGTATCTTTATCTTTAGCTTTATCTTTATCTTTATTTTTACCTGTATCTGTATCTGTATCTTTATCTGTATCTGTATCTTTATCTGTATCTGTATCTTTATCTGTATCTGTATCTTTATCTGTATCTGTATCTGTATCTGTATCTGTATCTGTATCTGTATCTGTATCTGTATCTGTATCTGTATCTGTATCTGTATCTGTATCTGTATCTGTATTTGTATCTGTGTCTGTATCTGTATCTGTATCTGTATCTTTATCTGTATCTGTATCTTTATCTGTATCTGTATCTTTATCTGTATCTGTATCTGTATCTGTATCTGTATCTGTACCTGTATCTGTATCTGTATCTGTATCTGTATCTGTATCTGTATCTGTATCTGTATCTTTATCTTTATCTTTATCTTTATCTGTATCTGTATCTGTATCTTTATCTTTATCTGTATCTGTATCTGTATCTGTATCTGTACCTTTATCTGTATCTGTATCTGTATCTGTATCTGTATCTTTATCTTTATCTTTATCTTTATCTTTATCTGTCTGTATCTGTATCTGTATCTTTATCTCTATCTCTATCTTTATCTGTATCTGTATCTTTATCTTTATCTTTATCTTTATCTTTATCTTTATCTTTATCTTTATCTTTATCTTTATCTTTATCTTTATCTTTATCTTTATCTTTATCTTTATCTTTATCTTTATCTTTATCTTTATCTTTATCTTTATCTTTATCTTTATCTTTATCTGTATCTGTATCTGTATCTGTATCTGTATCTGTATCTGTATCTGTATCTGTATCTTTATCTTTATCTTTATCTTTATCTTTATCTTTATCTTTATCTTTATCTTTATCTGTATCTGTATCTGTATCTGTATCTGTATCAGTATCTGTATCTTTATTTTTATCTTTATCTTTATCTTTCTCTTTATCTTTATCTTTATCTTTATCTTTATCTTTATCTTTATCTTTATCTTTATCTTTATCTTTATCTTATCTTATCTCTATCTGTATCTGTATCTGTATCTTTATCTTTATCTTTATCTGTATCTCTATCTGTATCTGTATCTTTATCTGTATCTGTATCTGTATCTGTACCTGTATCTGTATCTGTATCTGTATCTGTATATGTATCTGTATCTGTATCTGTATCTCTATTTTTATCTTTATCTTTATCTTTATCTGTATCTGTATCTGTATCTGTATCTGTATCTGTATCTGTATCTGTATCTTTATCTGTATCTATGTCTTTATCTTTATCTTTATCTTTATCCTTATCTTTATCTTTATCTTATCTTATCTGTATCTGTATCTGTATCTGTATCTGTATCTTTATCTGTATCTGTATCTGTATCTGTATCTGTACCTGTATCTGTATCTGTATCTGTATATGTATCTGTATCTTTATCTTTATCTTTATCTTTATCATTATCTTTATCTTTATCTGTATCTGTATCTGTATCTGTATCTGTATCTGTTTCTTTATATGTATCTGTATCTGTATCTGTATCTGTATCTGTATATGTAATCTTTATCTTTATCTTTATCTTTATCTTTATCTTTATCTTTATCTTTATCTTTATCTTTATCTTTATCTTTATCTTTATCTTTATCTTTATCTTTATCTTTATCTTTATCTTTATCTTTATCTTTATCTTTATCTTTATCTTTATCTGTATCTGTATCTGTATCTGTATCTTTATCTTTATCTGTATCTGTATCTGTATCTGTATCTGTATCTGTATCTGTATCTGTGTCTGTATCTGTATCTGTATCCGTATCTGTATCTGTATCTGTATCTGTATCTGTATCTGTATCTGTATCTGTATCTTTATCTTTATCTTTATCCGTATCTGTATTTGTATCTGTATCTGTATCTGTTTCTTTACCTGTATCTGTATCTGTATCTGTATCTGTATCTGTATCTGTATCTGTATTTGTATCTTTATCTTTATCTTTATCTGTATCTGTATCTGTATCTGTATCTTTATCTGTATCTGTATCTGTATCTGTATCTGTATCTGTATCTGTATCTGTATCTGTATCTGTATCTGTATCTGTGTCTGTATCTGTATCTGTATCTTTATCTTTATCTGTATCTGTATCTGTATCTGTATCTTTATCTGTATCTGTATCTGTATCTGTATCTGTATCTTTATCTTTATCTTTATCTTTATCTTTATCTTTATCTTTATCTTTATCTTTATCTGTATCTGTATCTGTATCTGTATCTTTATCTTAACTTTATCTTTATCTTTATCTTATCTTATCTGTATCTGTATCTGTATCTGTATCTGTATCTGTATCTTTATCTTTATCTTTATCTGTATCTGTATCTGTATCTGTATCTGTATCTGTATCTGTATCTGTATCTTTATCTTAACTTTATCTTTATCTTTATCTTATCTTATCTGTATCTGTATCTGTATCTGTATCTGTATCTGTATCTGTATCTGTATCTGTATCTGTATCTGTATCTGTATCTGTATCTGTATCTGTATCTGTATCTGTATCTTTATCTTTATCTTTATCTTTATCTTTATCTTTATCTTTATCTTTATCTTTATCTTTATCTTTATCTTTATCTTTATCTTTATCTTTATCTTTATCTTTATCTTTATCTTTATCTTTATCTTTATCTTTATCTTTATCTTTATCTTTATCTTTATCTTTATCTTTATCTTTATCTTTATCTTTATCTTTATCTTTATCTTTATCTTTATCTGTATCTGTATCTGTATCTGTATCTGTATCTGTATCTTTATCTGTATCTGTATCTGTATCTGTATCTGTATCTGTATCTGTATCTGTATCTGTATCTGTATCTGTATCTTTATCTTTATCTGTATCTGTATCTGTATCTGTATCTGTATTTGTATCTGTAACTGTATCTGTATCTGTATCTGTATCTGTATCTGTATCTTTATCTGTATCTTTATCTTTATCGTTATCGTTATCTTATCTTATCTGTATCTGTATCTGTATCTGTATCTGTATCTGTATCTGTATCTGTATCTGTATCTGTATCTGTATCTGTATCTGTATCTGTATATGTATCTGTATCTGTATCTTTATCTTTGTCTCTATCTTTATCTTTATCTTTATGTTTGTCTTTATCTTTATCTTTATCTGTATCTGTATCTGTATCTGTATCTTTATCTTTATCTTTACCTGTATCTGTATCTGTATCTTTATCTTTATCTTTATCTTTATCTTTATGTTTGTCTTTATCTTTATCTTTATCTGTACCTGTATCTGTATCTGTATCTGTATCTGTATCTGTATCTTTATCTGTATCTGTATCTGTATCTTTATCTTTATCTTTACCTGTATCTGTATCTGTATCTTTATCTTTATCTTTATCTTTATCTTTATGTTTGTCTTTATCTTTATCTTTATCTGTACCTGTATCTGTATCTGTATCTGTATCTGTATCTGTATCTTTATCTGTATCTTTATCTGTATCTTTATCTTTATCTTTATCTTTATCGTTATCGTTATCGTTATCTTATCTTATCTGTATCTGTATCTGTATCTGTATCTGTATCTGTATCTGTATCTGTATCTGTATCTGTATCTGTATCTGTATCTGTATCTGTATCTGTATCTTAATCTTTATCTTTATCTTTATCTTTATCTTTATCTTTATCTTTATCTTTATCTTTATCTTTGTCTTTATCTTTATCTTTATCTTTATCTTTATCTTTATCTTTATCTTTATCTTTATCTTTATCTTTATCTTTATCTTTATCTTTATCTTTATCTTTCTCTTTATCTTTATCTTTATCTTTATCTTTATGTTTGTCTTTATCTTTATCTTTATCTGTACCTGTATCTGTATCTGTATCTGTATCTGTATCTGTATCTTTATCTGTATCTGTATCTGTATCTTTATCTTTATCTTTACCTGTATCTGTATCTGTATCTTTATCTTTATCTTTATGTTTGTCTTTATCTTTATCTTTATCTGTACCTGTATCTGTATCTGTATCTTTATCTTTATCTTTATCTTTATCTTTATCTTTATCTTTATCTTTATCTTTATCTTTATCTTTATCTTTATCTTTATCTTTATCTTTATCTTTATCTTTATCTTTATCTTTATCTTTATCTTTATCTTTATCTTTATCTTTATCTTTATCTTTATCTTTATCTTTATCTTTATCTTTATCTTTATCTTTATCTTTATCTTTATCTCTATCTTTATCTTTATCTGTATCTGTATCTGTATCTGTATCTGTATCTTTATATGTATCTGTATCTGTATCTGTATCTGTACCTGTATCTGTATCTGTATCTGTATCTGTATCTGTATCTTTATCTTTATCTTTATCTTTATCTTTATCTGTATCTGTATCTGTATCTGTATCTTTATCTGTATCTGTATCTGTATCTGTATCTGTACCTTTATCTGTATCTGTATCTGTATTTTTATCCTTATCTTTATCTTTATCTTTATCTTTATCTTTATCTTTATCTTTATCTTCTTTATCTGTATCTGTATCTGTATCTGTATCTTTATCTCTATCTCTATCTGTATCTGTATCTGTATCTGTATCTGTATCTGTATCTGTATCTGTATCTGTATCTGTATCTGTATCTGTATCTGTATCTGTATCTGTATCTGTATCTGTATCTGTATCTGTATCTGTATCTGTATCTGTACCTGTATCTGTATCTGTATCTGTATCTGTATCTGTATCTGTATCTGTAACTGTATCTGTATCTGTATCTGTATCTGTATCTGTATCTTTATCTTTATCTTTATCTTTACCTTTATCTGTATCTGTATCTGTATCTGTATCTGTATCTGTATCTTTATCTTTATCTTTATCTTTATCTTTATCTTTATCTTTATCTTTATCTTTATCTTTATCTTTATCTTTATCTTTATCTTTATCTTTATCTTTATCTTTATCTTTATCTTTATCTTTATCTTTATCTTTATCTTTATCTTTATCTTTATCTTTATCTTTATCTTTATCTGTATCTGTATCTGTATCTGTATCTGTATCTTTATCTTTATCTGTATCTGTATCTGTATCTGTATCTGTACCTGTATCTGTATCTGTATCTGTATCTGTATCTTTATCTTTATCTTTATCTTTATCTGTATCTGTATCTGTATCTGTATCTTTATCTGTATCTGTATCTGTATCTGTATCTGTACCTTTATCTGTATCTGTATCTGTATTTTTATTTTTATCTTTATCTTTATCTTTATCTTTATCTTTATCTTTATCTTTATCTTTATCTTTATCTTTATCTTTATCTTTATCTTTATCTTTATCTTTATCTTATCTTATCTCTATCTGTATCTGTATCTGTATCTTTATCTTTATCTTTATCTGTATCTCTATCTGTATCTGTATCTTTATCTGTATCTGTATCTGTATCTGTATCTGTATCTGTACCTGTATCTGTATCTGTATCTGTATCTGTATCTGTATATGTATCTGTATCTGTATCTGTATCTGTATTTTTATCTTTATCTTTATCTTTATCTGTATCTGTATCTGTATCTGTATCTGTATCTGTATCTGTATCTGTATCTGTATCTGTATCTGTATCTGTATCTTTATCTGTATCTATATCTTTATCTTTATTTTTATCTTTATCTTTATCCTTATCTTTATCTTTATCTTATCTTATCTTATCTGTATCTGTATCTGTATCTGTATCTGTATCTGTATCTTTATCTGTATCTGTATCTGTATCTGTATCTGTACCTGTATCTGTATCTGTATCTGTATCTGTATATGTATCTGTATCTTTATCTTTATCTTTATCTTTATCTGTATCTGTATCTGTATCTGTATCTGTATCTGTTTCTTTATATGTATCTGTATCTGTATCTGTATCTGTATCTGTATCTGTAATCTTTATCTTTATCTTTATCTTTATCTTTATCTTTATCTTTATCTTTATCTTTATCTTTATCTTTATCTTTATCTTTATCTTTATCTTTATCTTTATCTTTATCTTTATCTTTATCTTTATCTTTATCTTTATCTTTATCTTTATCTTTATCTTTATCTTTATCTGTATCTGTATCTGTATCTGTATCTTTATCTTTATCTGTATCTGTATCTGTATCTGTATCTGTATCTGTATCTGTATCTGTATCTGTATCTGTATCCGTATCTGTATCTGTATCTGTATCTGTATCTGTATCTGTATCTTTATCTTTATCTTTATCCGTATCTGTATCTGTATCTGTATCTGTATCTGTTTCTTTACCTGTATCTGTATCTGTATCTGTATCTGTATCTGTATCTGTATCTGTATCTGTATCTGTATCTGTGTCTGTATCTGTATCTGTATCTGTATCTGTATTTGTATCTTTATCTTTATCTTTATCTTTATCTTTATCTGTATCTGTATCTGTATCTGCATCTTTTTCTGTATCTGTATCTTTATCTGTATCTGTATCTGTATCTGTATCTGTATCTGTATCTGTATCTGTATCTGTATCTGTGTCTGTATCTGTATCTGTATCTTTATCTTTATCTGTATCTGTATCTGTATCTTTATCTGTATCTGTATCTGTATCTGTATCTGTATCTTTATCTTTATCTTTATCTTTATCTTTATCTTTATCTTTATCTGTATCTGTATCTGTATCTGTATCTTTATCTTAACTTTATCTTTATCTTTATCTTATCTTATCTGTATCTGTATCTGTATCTGTATCTGTATCTGTATCTTTATCTTTATCTTTATCTGTATCTGTATCTGTATCTGTATCTGTATCTGTATCTGTATCTTTATCTTAACTTTATCTTTATCTTTATCTTATCTTATCTGTATCTGTATCTGTATCTGTATCTGTATCTGTATTTGTATCTGTATCTGTATCTGTATCTGTATCTGTATCTGTATCTGTATCTGTATCTGTGTCTGTATCTGTATCTGTATCTGTATCTGTATCTGTATCTTTATCTTTATCTTTATCTTTATCTTTATCTTTATCTTTATCTTTATCTTTATCTTTATCTTTATCTTTATCTTTATCTTTATCTTTATCTTTATCTTTATCTTTATCTTTATCTTTATCTTTATCTTTATGTTTATCTTTATCTGTATCTGTATCTGTATCTGTATCTGTATCTGTATCTGTATCTGTATCTGTATCTGTATCTATATCTGTATCTGTATCTGTATCTTTATCTTTATCTGTATCTGTATCTGTATCTGTATCTGTATCTGTATTTGTATCTGTATCTGTATCTGTATCTGTATCTGTATCTGTATCTGTATCTTTATCTTAACTTTATCTTTATCTTTATCTTATCTTATCTGTATCTGTATCTGTATCTGTATCTGTATCTGTATCTTTATCTTTATCTTTATCTGTATCTGTATCTGTATCTGTATCTGTATCTGTATCTGTATCTTTATCTTAACTTTATCTTTATCTTTATCTTATCTTATCTGTATCTGTATCTGTATCTGTATCTGTATCTGTATCTGTATCTGTATTTGTATCTGTATCTGTATCTGTATCTGTATCTGTATCTGTATCTGTATCTGTATCTGTGTCTGTATCTGTATCTGTATCTGTATCTGTATCTGTATCTTTATCTTTATCTTTATCTTTATCTTTATCTTTATCTTTATCTTTATCTTTATCTTTATCTTTATCTTTATCTTTATCTTTATCTTTATCTTTATCTTTATCTTTATCTTTATCTTTATCTTTATCTTTATCTTTATCTTTATCTTTATCTTTATCTTTATCTTTATCTTTATCTTTATCTTTATCTTTATCTTTATCTTTATCTTTATCTTTATCTGTATCTGTATCTGTATCTGTATCTGTATCTGTATCTGTATCTTTATCTGTATCTGTATCTGTATCTGTATCTGTATCTGTATCTGTATCTGTATCTGTATCTGTATCTGTATCTTTATCTTTATCTGTATCTGTATCTGTACCTGTATCTGTATCTGTATCTGTATTTGTATCTGTATCTGTATCTGTATCTGTATCTGTATCTGTATCTGTATCTGTATCTGTATCTGTATCTTTATCTGTATCTTTATCTTTATCTTTATCGTTATCGTTATCTTATCTTATCTGTATCTGTATCTGTATCTGTATCTGTATCTGTATCTGTATCTGTATCTGTATCTGTATCTGTATCTGTATCTGTGTCTGTATCTGTATCTGTATCTGTATCTTTATCTCTATCTTTATCTTTATCTTTATGTTTGTCTTTATCTTTATCTGTATCTGTATCTGTATCTGTATCTGTATCTTTATCTTTATCTTTATCTTTATGTTTGTCTTTATCTTTATCTTTATCTGTACCTGTATCTGTATCTGTATCTGTATCTGTATCTGTATCTTTATCTGTATCTGTATCTGTATCTTTATCTTTATCTTTACCTGTATCTGTATCTGTATCTTTATCTTTATCTTTATCTTTATCTTTATCTTTATCTTTATGTTTGTCTTTATCTTTATCTTTATCTGTACCTGTATCTGTATCTGTATCTGTATCTGTATCTGTATCTGTATCTTTATCTGTATCTTTATCTGTATCTTTATCTTTATCTTTATCGTTATCGTTATCTTATCTTATCTGTATCTGTATCTGTATCTGTATCTGTATCTGTATCTGTATCTGTATCTGTATCTGTATCTGTATCTGTATCTTAATCTTAATCTTTATCTTTATCTTTATCTTTATCTTTATCTTTATCTTTATCTTTATCTTTATCTTTATCTTTATCTTTATCTTTATCTTTATCTTTGTCTTTATCTTTATCTTTATCTTTATCTTTATCTTTATCTTTATCTTTATCTTTATCTTTATCTTTATCTTTATCTTTATCTTTCTCTTTATCTTTATCTTTATCTTTATCTTTATCTTTATCTTTATCTTTATGTTTGTCTTTATCTTTATCTTTATCTGTACCTGTATCTGTATCTGTATCTGTATCTGTATCTGTATCTTTATCTGTATCTGTATCTGTATCTTTATCTTTATCTTTACCTGTATCTGTATCTGTATCTTTATCTTTATCTTTATGTTTGTCTTTATCTTTATCTTTATCTGTACCTGTATCTGTATCTGTATCTTTATCTTTATCTTTATCTTTATCTTTATCTTTATCTTTATCTTTATCTTTATCTTTATCTTTATCTTTATCTTTATCTTTATCTTTATCTTTATCTTTATCTTTATCTTTATCTTTATCTTTATCTTTATCTTTATCTTTATCTTTATCTTTATCTTTATCTTTATCTTTATCTTTATCTTTATCTTTATCTTTATTTTTATCTGTATCTGTATCTGTATCTGTATCTGTATCTTTATCTTTATATGTATCTGTATCTGTATCTGTATCTGTACCTGTATCTGTATCTGTATCTGTATCTGTATCTGTATCTGTATCTGTATCTGTATCTTTATCTTTATCTTTATCTTTATCTGTATCTGTATCTGTATCTGTATCTGTATCTTTATCTGTATCTGTATCTGTATCTGTATCTGTATCTGTACCTTTATCTGTATCTGTATCTGTACCTTTATCTGTATCTGTATCTGTATTTTTATCCTTATCTTTATCTTTATCTTTATCTTTATCTTTATCTTTATCTTTATCTTTATCTTTATCTTTATCTTCTTTATCTGTATCTGTATCTGTATCTGTATCTTTATCTCTATCTCTATCTGTATCTGTATCTGTATCTGTATCTGTATCTGTATCTGTATCTGTATCTGTATCTGTATCTGTATCTGTATCTGTATCTGTATCTGTACCTGTATCTGTATCTGTATCTGTATCTGTATCTGTATCTGTAACTGTATCTGTATCTGTATCTGTATCTGTATCTGTATCTGTATCTGTATCTTTATCCTTATCTTTATCTTTACCTTTGTCTGTATCTGTATCTGTATCTGTATCTGTATCTGTATCTTTATCTTTATCTTTATCTTTATCTTTATCTTTATCTTTATCTTTATCTTTATCTTTATCTTTATCTTTATCTTTATCTTTATCTTTATCTTTATCTTTATCTTTATCTTTATCTTTATCTTTATCTTTATCTTTATCTTTATCTTTATCTTTATCTTTATCTTTATCTTTATCTTTATCTTTATCTTTATCTTTATCTTTATCTTTATCTTTATCTTTATCTTTATCTTTATCTGTATCTGTATCTGTATCTGTATCTGTATCTGTATCTGTATCTGTGTCTGTATCTGTATCTGTATCTGTATCTTTATCTTTATCTCTATCTTTATCTTTATCTTTATGTTTGTCTTTATCTTTATCTGTATCTGTATCTGTATCTGTATCTTTATCTTTATCTTTATCTTTATGTTTGTCTTTATCTTTATCTTTATCTGTACCTGTATCTGTATCTGTATCTGTATCTGTATCTGTATCTTTATCTGTATCTGTATCTGTATCTTTATCTTTATCTTTACCTGTATCTGTATCTGTATCTTTATCTTTATCTTTATCTTTATCTTTATCTTTATCTGTATCTGTATCTGTATCTGTATCTGTATCTTTATCTTTATCTGTATCTGTATCTGTATCTGTATCTGTATCTGTATCTGTATCTGTATCTGTATCTGTACCTGTATCTGTATCTGTATCTGTATCTGTATCTGTATCTTTATCTGTATCTTTATCTTTATCTTTATCGTTATCGTTATCTTATCTTATCTGTATCTGTATCTGTATCTGTATCTGTATCTGTATCTGTATCTGTATCTGTATCTGTATCTGTATCTGTATCTGTGTCTGTATCTGTATCTGTATCTGTATCTTTATCTTTATCTCTATCTTTATCTTTATCTTTATGTTTGTCTTTATCTTTATCTGTATCTGTATCTGTATCTGTATCTTTATCTTTATCTTTACCTGTATCTGTATCTGTATCTTTATCTTTATCTTTATCTTTATGTTTGTCTTTATCTTTATCTTTATCTGTACCTGTATCTGTATCTGTATCTGTATCTGTATCTGTATCTTTATCTTTATCTGTATCTGTATCTGTATCTTTATCTTTATCTTTACCTGTATCTGTATCTGTATCTTTATCTTTATCTTTATCTTTATGTTTGTCTTTATCTTTATCTTTATCTGTACCTGTATCTGTATCTGTATCTGTATCTGTATCTGTATCTGTATCTTTATCTGTATCCTTATCTGTATCTTTATCTTTATCTTTATCGTTATCGTTATCGTTATCGTTATCTTATCTTATCTGTATCTGTATCTGTATCTGTATCTGTATCTGTATCTGTATCTGTATCTGTATCTGTATCTTAATCTTTATCTTTATCTTTATCTTTATCTTTATCTTTATCTTTATCTTTATCTTTATCTTTATCTTTATCTTTGTCTTTATCTTCATCTTTATCTTTATCTTTATCTTTATCTTTATCTTTATCTTTCTCTTTATCTTTATCTTTATCTTTATCTTTATCTTTATCTTTATCTTTATCTTTATCTTTATCTTTATCTTTATCTTTATGTTTGTCTTTATCTTTATCTTTATCTGTACCTGTATCTGTATCTGTATCTGTATATGTATCTGTATCTGTATCTGTAACTGTATCTGTATCTGTAACTGTATCTGTATTTGTACCTGTATCTGTATCTTTATCTTTATCTTTATCTTTATCTTTATCTTTATCTTTATCTTTATCTTTATCTTTATCTTTATCTTTATCTTCATCTTTATCTTTATCTTTATCTTTATCTTTATCTGTATCTGTATCTGTATCTTTATCTTTATCTTTATCTTTATCTTTATCTTTATCTTTATCTTTATCTTTATCTTTATCTTTATCTTTATCTTTATCTTTATCTTTATCTTTATCTTTATCTTTATCGTTATCTTTCTCTTTATCTTTATCTTTATCTTTATCTTTATCTTTATCTTTATCTTTATCTTTATCTTTATCTTTATCTTTATCTTTATCTTTATCTTTATCTTTATCTTTATCTTTATCTTTATCTTTATCTTTATCTTTATCTTTATCTTTATCTTTATCTTTATCTTTATCTTTATCTTTATCTTTATCTTTATCTTTATCTTTATCTTTATCTTTATCTTTATCTTTATCTTTATCTTTATCTTTATCTTTATCTTTATCTTTATCTTTATCTTTATCTTTATCTTTATCTTTATCTTTATCTTTATCTTTATCTTTATCTTTATCTTTATCTTTATCTTTATCTTTATCTTTATCTTTATCTTTACCTTTATCTTTATCTTTATCTTTATCTTTATCTTTATCTTTATCTTTATCTTTATCTTTATCTTTATCTTTATCTTTATCTTTATCTTTATCTTTATCTTTATCTTTATCTTTATCTTTATCTGTATCTGTATCTGTATCTGTATCTGTATCTGTATCTGTATCTGTATCTTTATCTTTATCTGTATCTGTATCTGTATCTGTATCTGTATCTGTATCTGTATCTGTATCTGTATCTGTAACTGTATCTGTATCTGTATCTGTATCTGTATCTGTATCTTTATCTTTATCTTTATCTTTATCTTTATCTTTACCTGTATCTGTATCTGTATCTTTATCTGTATCTGTATCTTTATCTGTATCTGTATCTTTATCTGTATCTGTATCTTTATCTGTATCTGTATCTGTATCTGTATCTGTATCTGTATCTGTATCTGTATCTGTATCTGTATCTGTATCTGTATCTGTATCTGTATCTGTATTTGTATCTGTGTCTGTATCTGTATCTGTATCTGTATCTTTATCTGTATCTGTATCTTTATCTGTATCTGTATCTTTATCTGTATCTGTATCTGTATCTGTACCTGTATCTGTATCTGTACCTGTATCTGTATCTGTATCTGTATCTGTATCTGTATCTGTATCTGTATCTGTATCTGTATCTGTATCTTTATCTTTATCTTTATCTTTATCTGTATCTGTATCTGTATCTGTATCTTTATCTGTATCTGTATCTGTACCTTTATCTGTATCTGTATCTGTATCTGTATCTGTATCTTTATCTTTATCTTTATCTTTATCTTTATCTTTATCTTTATCTTTATCTTTATCTTTATCTTTATCTGTATCTGTATCTGTATCTGTATCTGTATCTTTATCTGTATCTGTATCTTTATCTGTATCTGTATCTTTATCTGTATCTGTATCTGTATCTGTATCTGTATCTGTATCTGTATCTGTATCTGTATTTGTATCTGTATCTTTATTTGTATCTGTGTCTGTATCTGTATCTGTATCTGTATCTTTATCTGTATCTGTATCTTTATCTGTATATGTATCTTTATCTGTATCTGTATCTGTATCTGTATCTGTATCTGTATCTGTATCTGTATCTTTATTTGTATCTGTATCTGTATCTGTATCTGTATCTGTATCTGTATCTGTATCTGTATCTGTATCTGTATCTGTATCTGTATCTTTATCTTTATCTTTATCTTTATCTTTATCTTTATCTTTATCTTTATCTTTATCTTTATCTTTATCTTTATCTTTATCTTTATCTTTATCTTGATCTTTATCTTTATCTTTATCTTTATCTTTATCTGTATCTGTATCTGTATCTGTATCTTTATCTGTATCTGTATCTGTATCTGTATCTTTATCTTTATCTTTATCTGTATCTGTATCTGTATCTGTATCTGTATCTGTATCTGTATCTTTATCTCAACTTTATCTTTATCTTTATCTTATCTTATCTGTATCTGTATCTGTATCTGTATCTGTATCTGTATCTGTATCTTTATCTTTATCTTTATCTGTATCTGTATCTGTATCTGTATCTGTATCTGTATCTGTATCTGTATCTGTATCTTTATCTGTATCTGTATCTGTATCTGTATCTTTATCTTTATCTTTATCTGTATCTGTATCTGTATCTGTATCTGTATCTTTATCTGTATCTGTATCTGTATCTGTATCTTTACCTTTATCTTTATCTGTATCTGTATCTGTATCTGTATCTGTATCTGTATCTGTATCTGTATCTTTATCTCAACTTTATCTTTATCTTTATCTTATCTTATCTGTATCTGTATCTGTATCTGTATCTTTATCTTTATCTTTATCTGTATCTGTATCTGTATCTGTATCTGTATCTGTATCTGTATCTGTATCTGTATCTGTATCTGTATCTGTATCTTTATCTTTATCTGTATCTGTATCTGTATCTGTATCTTTATCTTTATCTTTATCTGTATCTGTATCTGTATCTGTATCTGTATCTGTATCTGTATCTGTATCTGTATCTGTATCTTTATCTTTATCTTTATCTTTATCTTTATCTTTATCTTTATCTTTATCTTTATCTTTATCTTTATCTTTATCTTTATCTTTATCTTTATCTTTATCTTTATCTTTATCTTTATCTTTATCTTTATCTTTATCTTTATCTTTATCTTTATCTTTATCTTTATCTTTATCTTTATCTTTATCTTTATCTTCATCTTTATCTTTATCTTTATCTTTATCTGTATCTCTATCTGTATCTGTATCTGTATCTTTATCTGTATCTGTATCTGTATCTGTATCTGTATCTGTATCTGTATCTGTATCTGTATCTGTATCTGTATCTGTATCTGTATCTGTATCTTTATCTTTATCTGTATCTGTATCTGTATCTGTATCTGTATCTGTATTTGTATCTGTATCTGTATCTGTATCTGTATCTGTATCTGTATCTGTATCTGTATCTGTATCTGTATCTGTATCTGTATCTGTATCTTTATCTGTATCTTTATCTTTATCTTTATCTTTATCTTTATCTTTATCTTTATCTTTATCTTTATCGTTATCGTTATCTTTATCTTTATCTGTATCTGTATCTGTATGTGTATCTGTATCTGTATCTTTATCTTTATCTGTATCTGTATCTTTATCTTTATCTTTATCTTTATCTTTATCTTTATCTTTATCTTTATCTTTATCTTTATCTTTATCTTTATGTTTGTCTTTATCTCTATCTTTATCTTTATCTGTATCTGTATCTGTATCTGTATCTTTATCTTTATCTTTATCTTTACCTGTATCTGTATCTGTATCCGTATCTGTATCTGTACCTGTATCTGTATCTGTATCTGTATCTGTATCTGTATCTTTATCTTTATCTTTATCTTTATCTTATCTTATCTGTATCTGTATCTGTATCTGTATCTTTATCTTTATCTGTATCTGTATCTGTATCTTTATCTGTATCTGTATCTTTATCTGTATCTGTATCTGTATCTGTATCTGTATCTGTATCTGTATCTGTATTTGTATCTGTATCTGTATCTGTATCTGTATCTGTATCTGTATCTGTATATGTATCTGTATCTGTATCTGTAACTGTATCTGTATCTGTAACTGTATCTGTATTTGTACCTGTATCTGTATCTTTATCTTTATCTTTATCTTTATCTTTATCTTTATCTTTATCTTTATCTTTATCTTTATCTTTATCTTTATCTTTATCTTTATCTTTATCTTTATCTTTATCTTTATCTTTATCTTTATCTTTATCTGTATCTGTATCTTTATCTTTATCTTTATCTTTATCTTTATCTTTATCTTTATCTTTATCTTTATCTTTATCTTTATCTTTATCTTTATCTTTATCTTTATCGTTATCTTTATCTTTCTCTTTATCTTTATCTTTATTTTTATCTTTATCTTTATCTTTATCTTTATCTTTATCTTTATCTTTATCTTTATCTTTATCTTTATCTTTATCTTTATCTTTATCTTTATCTTTATCTTTATCTTTATCTTTATCTTTTTCTTTATCTTTATCTTTATCTTTATCTTTATCTTTATCTTTATCTTTATCTTTATCTTTATCTTTATCTTTATCTTTATCTTTATCTTTATCTTTATCTTTATCTTTATCTTTATCTTTATCTTTATCTTTATCTTTATCTTTATCTTTATCTTTATCTTTATCTTTATCTTTATCTTTATCTTTATCTTTATCTTTATCTTTATCTTTATCTTTACCTTTATCTTTATCTTTATCTTTATCTTTATCTTTATCTTTATCTTTATCTTTATCTTTATCTTTATCTTTATCTTTATCTTTATCTTTATCTTTATCTTTATCTTTATCTTTATCTTTATCTTTATCTTTATCTTTATCTTTATCTGTATCTGTATCTGTATCTGTATCTGTATCTGTATCTGTATCTGTATCTTTATCTTTATCTGTATCTGTATCTGTATCTGTATCTGTATCTGTATCTGTATCTGTATCTGTATCTGTAACTGTATCTGTATCTGTATCTGTATCTGTATCTGTATCTTTATCTTTATCTTTATCTTTATCTTTATCTTTATCTTTATCTTTATCTTTATCTTTATCTTTATCTTTATCTTTATCTTTATCTTTATCTTTATCTTTATCTTTATCTTTATCTTTATCTTTATCTTTATCTTTATCTTTATCTTTATCTTTATCTTTATCTTTATCTTTATCTTTATCTTTATCTTTATCTTTATCTTTATCTTTATCTTTATCTTTATCTTTATCTTTATCTTTATCTTTATCTTTATCTTTATCTTTATCTTTATCTTTATCTTTATCTTTATCTTTATCTTTATCTTTATCTTTATCTTTATCTTTATCTTTATCTTTATCTTTATCTTTATCTTTATCTTTATCTTTATCTTTATCTTTATCTTTATCTTTATCTTTATCTTTATCTTTATCTTTACCTTTATCTTTATCTTTATCTTTATCTTTATCTTTATCTTTATCTTTATCTTTATCTTTATCTTTATCTTTATCTTTATTATCTTTATCTTTATCTTTATCTTTATCTTTATCTTTATCTTTATCTTTATCTTTATCTTTATCTTTATCTTTATCTGTATCTGTATCTGTATCTGTATCTGTATCTGTATCTGTATCTGTATCTTTATCTTTATCTGTATCTGTATCTGTATCTGTATCTGTATCTGTATCTGTATCTGTATCTGTATCTGTATCTGTATCTGTATCTGTAACTGTATCTGTATCTGTATCTGTATCTGTATCTTTATCTTTATCTTTATCTTTACCTTTATCTTTATCTTTATCTTTATCTTTATCTTTATCTTTATCTTTATCTTTATCTTTATCTTTATCTTTATCTTTATCTTTATCTTTATCTTTATCTTTATCTTTATCTTTATCTTTATCTTTATCTTTATCTTTATCTTTATCTTTATCTTTATCTTTATCTTTATCTTTATCTTTATCTTTATCTTTATCTTTATCTTTATCTTTATCTTTATCTTTATCTTTATCTTTATCTTTATCTTTATCTTTATCTTT
Source organism: Anastrepha ludens (assembly GCF_028408465.1). NCBI lineage: Eukaryota > Metazoa > Arthropoda > Insecta > Diptera > Tephritidae > Anastrepha > Anastrepha ludens. The sequence continues at coordinate 50,387 of NW_026530045.1, forward strand.
ATCTTTACCTTTATCTTTATCTTTATCTTTATCTTTATCTTTATCTTTATCTTTATCTTTATCTTTATCTTTATCTTTATCTTTATCTTTATCTTTATCTGTATCTGTATCTGTATCTGTATCTGTATCTGTATCTGTATCTGTATCTTTATCTTTATCTGTATCTGTATCTGTATCTGTATCTGTATCTGTATCTGTATCTGTATCTGTATCTGTATCTGTATCTGTATCTGTATCTGTATCTGTATCTGTATCTGTATCTGTATCTGTATCTGTATCTGTATCTGTATCTGTATTTGTATCTGTGTCTGTATCTGTATCTGTATCTGTATCTGTATCTTTATCTGTATCTGTATCTTTATCTGTATCTGTATCTTTATCTGTATCTGTATCTGTATCTGTATCTGTATCTGTATCTGTACCTGTATCTGTATCTGTATCTGTATCTGTATCTGTATCTGTATCTGTATCTGTATCTGTATCTTTATCTTTATCTTTATCTTTATCTGTATCTGTATCTGTATCTGTATCTTTATCTGTATCTGTATCTGTATCTGTATCTGTACCTTTATCTGTATCTGTATCTGTATCTGTATCTGTATCTTTATCTTTATCTTTATCTTTATCTTTATCTTTATCTTTATCTTTATCTGTCTGTATCTGTATCTGTATCTTTATCTCTATCTCTATCTTTATCTGTATCTGTATCTTTATCTTTATCTTTATCTTTATCTTTATCTTTATCTTTATCTTTATCTTTATCTTTATCTTTATCTTTATCTTTATCTTTATCTTTATCTTTATCTTTATCTTTATCTTTATCTGTATCTGTATCTGTATCTGTATCTGTATCTTTATCTGTATCTGTATCTTTATCTGTATCTGTATCTGTATCTTTATCTGTATCTGTATCTGTATCTGTATCTGTATCTGTATCTGTATCTGTATTTGTATCTGTATCTGTATTTGTATCTGTGTCTGTATCTGTATCTGTATCTGTATCTTTATCTTTATCTGTATCTGTATCTTTATCTGTATCTGTATCTTTATCTGTATCTGTATCTGTATCTGTATCTGTATCTGTATCTGTATCTGTATCTGTATCTGTATCTGTATCTGTATCTGTATCTGTATCTGTATCTGTATCTGTATCTGTATCTGTATCTGTATCTGTATCTGTATCTGTATCTGTATCTTTATCTGTATCTTTATCTTTATCTTTATCTTTATCTTTATCTTTATCTTTATCTTTATCTTTATCTTTATCGTTATCGTTATCTTTATCTTTATCTGTATCTGTATCTGTATGTGTATCTGTATCTGTATCTTTATCTTTATCTGTATCTGTATCTTTATCTTTATCTTTATCTTTATCTTTATCTTTATCTTTATCTTTATCTTTATCTTTATCTTTATCTTTATCTTTATCTTTATCTTTATCTTTATCTTTATCTTTATCTTTATCTTTATCTTTATCTTTATCTTTATCTTTATCTTTATCTTTATCTTTATCTTTATCTTTATCTTTATCTTTATCTTTATCTTTATCTTTATCTTTATCTGTATCTGTATCTGTATCTGTATCTGTATCTGTATCTGTATCTGTATCTTTATCTTTATCTGTATCTGTATCTGTATCTGTATCTGTATCTGTATCTGTATCTTTATCTTTATCTGTATCTGTATCTGTATCTGTATCTGTATCTGTATTTGTATCTGTATCTGTATCTGTATCTGTATCTGTATCTGTATCTGTATCTGTATCTGTATCTGTATCTGTATCTGTATCTGTATCTTTATCTGTATCTTTATCTTTATCTTTATCTTTATCTTTATCTTTATCTTTATCTTTATCGTTATCGTTATCTTTATCTTTATCTGTATCTGTATCTGTATGTGTATCTGTATCTGTATCTTTATCTGTATCTGTATCTGTATCTTTATCTTTATCTTTATCTTTATCTTTATCTTTATCTTTATCTTTATCTTTATCTTTATCTTTATCTTTATCTTTATCTTTATGTTTGTCTTTATCTCTATCTTTATCTTTATCTGTATCTGTATCTGTATCTGTATCTTTATCTTTATCTTTATCTTTACCTGTATCTGTATCTGTATCCGTATCTGTATCTGTACCTGTATCTGTATCTGTATCTGTATCTGTATCTGTATCTTTATCTTTATCTTTATCTTTATCTTATCTTATCTGTGTCTGTATCTGTATCTGTATCTTTATCTTTATCTGTATCTGTATCTGTATCTTTATCTGTATCTGTATCTTTATCTGTATCTGTATCTGTATCTGTATCTGTATCTGTATCTGTATTTGTATCTGTATCTGTATCTGTATCTGTATCTGTATCTGTATCTGTATATGTATCTGTATCTGTATCTGTAACTGTATCTGTATCTGTAACTGTATCTGTATTTGTACCTGTATCTGTATCTTTATCTTTATCTTTATCTTTATCTTTATCTTTATCTTTATCTTTATCTTTATCTTTATCTTTATCTTTATCTTTATCTTTATCTTTATCTTTATCTTTATCTTTATCTTTATCTTTATCTTTATCTTTATCTTTATCTTTATCTTTATCTTTATCTGTATCTGTATCTTTATCTTTATCTTTATCTTTATCTTTATCTTTATCTTTATCTTTATCTTTATCTTTATCTTTATCTTTATCTTTATCTTTATCTTTATCTTTATCGTTATCTTTATCTTTCTCTTTATCTTTATCTTTATTTTTATCTTTATCTTTATCTTTATCTTTATCTTTATCTTTATCTTTATCTTTATCTTTATCTTTATCTTTATCTTTATCTTTATCTTTATCTTTATCTTTATCTTTATCTTCATCTTTATCTTTATCTTTATCTTTATCTTTATCTTTATCTTTATCTTTATCTTTATCTTTATCTTTATCTTTATCTTTATCTTTATCTTTATCTTTATCTTTATCTTTATCTTTATCTTTATCTTTATCTTTATCTTTATCTTTATCTTTATCTTTATCTTTATCTTTATCTTTATCTTTATCTTTATCTTTATCTTTATCTTTATCTTTATCTTTATCTTTATCTTTATCATTATCTTTACCTTTATCTTTATCTTTATCTTTATCTTTATCTTTATCTTTATCTTTATCTTTATCTTTATCTTTATCTTTATCTTTATCTTTATCTTTATCTTTATCTTTATCTGTATCTGTATCTGTATCTGTATCTGTATCTGTATCTGTATCTGTATCTGTATCTTTATCTTTATCTGTATCTGTATCTGTATCTGTATCTGTATCTGTATCTGTATCTGTATCTGTATCTGTATCTGTAACTGTATCTGTATCTGTATCTGTATCTGTATCTGTATCTTTATCTTTATCTTTATCTTTATCTTTATCTTTATCTTTATCTTTATCTTTATCTTTATCTTTATCTTTATCTTTATCTTTATCTTTATCTTTATCTTTATCTTTATCTTTATCTTTATCTTTATCTTTATCTTTATCTTTATCTTTATCTTTATCTTTATCTTTATCTTTATCTTTATCTTTATCTTTATCTTTATCTTTATCTTTATCTTTATCTTTATCTTTATCTTTATCTTTATCTTTATCTTTATCTTTATCTTTATCTTTATCTTTATCTTTATCTTTATCTTTATCTTTATCTTTACCTTTATCTTTATCTTTATCTTTATCTTTATCTTTATCTTTATCTTTATCTTTATCTTTATCTTTATCTTTATCTTTATCTTTATCTTTATCTTTATCTGTATCTGTATCTGTATCTGTATCTGTATCTGTATCTGTATCTGTATCTTTATCTTTATCTGCATCTGTATCTGTATCTGTATCTGTATCTGTATCTGTATCTGTATCTGTATCTGTATCTGTAACTGTATCTGTATCTGTATCTGTATCTGTATCTGTATCTTTATCTTTATCTTTATCTTTACCTTTATCTTTATCTTTATCTTTATCTTTATCTTTATCTTTATCTTTATCTTTATCTTTATCTTTATCTTTATCTTTATCTTTATCTTTATCTTTATCTTTATCTTTATCTTTATCTTTATCTTTATCTTTATCTTTATCTTTATCTTTATCTTTATCTTTATCTTTATCTTTATCTTTATCTTTATCTTTATCTTTATCTTTATCTTTATCTTTATCTTTATCTTTATCTTTATCTTTATCTTTATCTTTATCTTTATCTTTATCTTTATCTTTATCTTTATCTTTATCTTTATCTTTATCTTTATCTTTATCTTTATCTTTATCTTTATCTTTATCTTTACCTTTATCTTTATCTTTATCTTTATCTTTATCTTTATCTTTATCTTTATCTTTATCTTTATCTTTATCTTTATCTTTATCTTTATCTTTATCTGTATCTGTATCTGTATCTGTATCTGTATCTGTATCTGTATCTGTATCTTTATCTTTATCTGTATCTGTATCTGTATCTGTATCTGTATCTGTATCTGTATCTGTATCTGTATCTGTATCTGTATCTGTATCTGTATCTGTATCTGTATCTGTATCTGTATCTGTATCTGTATCTGTATCTGTATCTGTATCTGTATCTGTATCTGTATCTGTATCTGTATCTGTATTTGTATCTGTGTCTGTATCTGTATCTGTATCTTTATCTGTATCTGTATCTTTATCTGTATCTGTATCTTTATCTGTATCTGTATCTGTATCTGTATCTGTATCTGTATCTGTACCTGTATCTGTATCTGTATCTGTATCTGTATCTGTATCTGTATCTGTATCTGTATCTGTATCTTTATCTTTATCTTTATCTTTATCTGTATCTGTATCTGTATCTGTATCTTTATCTGTATCTGTATCTGTATCTGTATCTGTACCTTTATCTGTATCTGTATCTGTATCTGTATCTGTATCTTTATCTTTATCTTTATCTTTATCTTTATCTTTATCTTTATCTGTCTGTATCTGTATCTGTATCTTTATCTCTATCTCTATCTTTATCTGTATCTGTATCTTTATCTTTATCTTTATCTTTATCTTTATCTTTATCTTTATCTTTATCTTTATCTTTATCTTTATCTTTATCTTTATCTTTATCTTTATCTGTATCTGTATCTGTATCTGTATCTGTATCTGTATCTTTATCTGTATCTGTATCTTTATCTGTATCTGTATCTGTATCTTTATCTGTATCTGTATCTGTATCTGTATCTGTATCTGTATCTGTATCTGTATTTGTATCTGTATCTGTATTTGTATCTGTGTCTGTATCTGTATCTGTATCTGTATCTTTATCTTTATCTGTATCTGTATCTTTATCTGTATCTGTATCTTTATCTGTATCTGTATCTGTATCTGTATCTGTATCTGTATCTGTATCTGTATCTGTATCTGTATCTGTATCTGTATCTGTATCTGTATCTGTATCTGTATCTGTATCTGTATCTGTATCTGTATCTGTATCTGTATCTGTATCTGTATCTTTATCTTTATCTTTATCTTTATCTTTATCTTTATCTTTATCTTTATCTTTATCTTTATCTTTATCTTTATCTTTATCTTTACCTTTATCTTTATCTTTATCTTTATCTTTATCTTTATCTTTATCTTTATCTTTATCTTTATCTTTATCTTTATCTTTATCTTTATCTTTATCTTTATCTTTATCTTTATCTTTATCTGTATCTGTATCTGTATCTGTATCTTTATCTGTATCTGTATCTGTATCTGTATCTTTATCTTTATCTTTATCTGTATCTGTATCTGTATCTGTATCTGTATCTGTATCTTTATCTCAACTTTATCTTTATCTTTATCTTATCTTATCTGTATCTGTATCTGTATCTGTATCTGTATCTGTATCTGTATCTTTATCTTTATCTTTATCTGTATCTGTATCTGTATCTGTATCTGTATCTGTATCTGTATCTGTATCTGTATCTTTATCTGTATCTGTATCTGTATCTGTATCTGTATCTTTATCTTTATCTTTATCTGTATCTGTATCTGTATCTGTATCTGTATCTGTATCTGTATCTGTATCTTTATCTGTATCTGTATCTTTATCTGTATCTGTATCTGTATCTGTATCTGTATCTGTATCTGTATCTGTATCTGTATCTGTATCTGTATCTGTATCTGTATCTGTATTTGTATCTGTGTCTGTATCTGTATCTGTATCTGTATCTTTATCTGTATCTGTATCTTTATCTGTATCTGTATCTTTATCTGTATCTGTATCTGTATCTGTATCTGTATCTGTACCTGTATCTGTATCTGTATCTGTATCTGTATCTGTATCTGTATCTGTATCTGTATCTGTATCTTTATCTTTATCTTTATCTTTATCTGTATCTGTATCTGTATCTGTATCTTTATCTGTATCTGTATCTGTATCTGTATCTGTACCTTTATCTGTATCTGTATCTGTATCTGTATCTGTATCTGTATCTTTATCTTTATCTTTATCTTTATCTTTATCTTTATCTGTCTGTATCTGTATCTGTATCTTTATCTCTATCTCTATCTTTATCTGTATCTGTATCTTTATCTTTATCTTTATCTTTATCTTTATCTTTATCTTTATCTTTATCTTTATCTTTATCTTTATCTTTATCTTTATCTTTATCTTTATCTTTATCTTTATCTTTATCTTTATCTTTATCTTTATCTTTATCTTTATCTTTATCTGTATCTGTATCTGTATCTGTATCTGTATCTTTATCTGTATCTGTATCTTTATCTGTATCTGTATCTTTATCTGTATCTGTATCTGTATCTGTATCTGTATCTGTATCTGTATCTGTATCTGTATTTGTATCTGTATCTGTATTTGTATCTGTGTCTGTATCTGTATCTGTATCTGTATCTTTATCTGTATCTGTATCTTTATCTGTATCTGTATCTTTATCTGTATCTGTATCTGTATCTGTATCTGTATCTTTATTTGTATCTGTATCTGTATCTGTATCTGTATCTTTATCTTTATCTTTATCTTTATCTTTATCTTTATCTTTATCTTTATCTTTATGTGTATCTGTATCTGTATCTGTATCTGTATCTGTATCTGTATCTGTATCTTTATCTCTATCTTTATCTGTATCTGTATCTGTATCTGTATCTGTATCTTTATCTTTATCTTTATCCGTATCTGTATCTGTATCTGTATCTGTATCTGTTTCTTTACCTGTATCTGTATCTGTATCTGTATCTGTATTTGTATCTTTATCTTTATCTTTATCTTTATCTGTATCTGTATCTGTATCTGTATCTGTATCTGTATCTGTTTCTTTATCTGTATCTGTATCTGTATCTGTATCTGTATCTTTATCTTTATCTTTATCTGTATCTGTATCTGTATCTGTATCTGTATCTGTATCTGTATCTTTATCTCAACTTTATCTTTATCTTTATCTTATCTTATCTGTATCTGTATCTGTATCTGTATCTGTATCTGTATCTTTATCTTTATCTTTATCTGTATCTGTATCTGTATCTGTATCTGTATCTGTATCTGTATCTGTATCTTTATCTGTATCTGTATCTGTATCTGTATCTTTATCTTTATCTTTATCTGTATCTGTATCTGTATCTGTATCTGTATCTGTATCTTTATCTTTATCTTTATCTGTATCTGTATCTGTATCTGTATCTGTATCTGTATCTGTATCTGTATCTATCTCAACTTTATCTTTATCTTTATCTTATCTTATCTGTATCTGTATCTGTATCTGTATCTGTATCTGTATCTTTATTTGTATCTGTATCTGTATCTGTATCTGTATCTGTATCTGTATCTGTATCTGTATCTGTATCTGTATCTGTATCTGTATCTGTATCTGTATCTGTATCTTTATCTTTATCTTTATGTTTATCTTTATCTTTATCTTTATCTTTATCTTTATCTTTATCTTTATCTTTATCTTTATCTTTATCTTTATCTTTATCTTTATCTTTATCTTTATCTTTATCTTTATCTTTATCTTTATCTTTATCTTTATCTTTATCTTTATCTTTATCTTTATCTTTATCTTTATCTTTATCTTTATCTTTATCTTTATCTTTATCTTTATCTTTATCTTTATCTTTATCTGTATCTGTATCTGTATCTGTATCTGTATCTGTATCTTTATCTTTATCTTTATCTGTATCTGTATCTGTATCTGTATCTGTATCTGTATCTGTATCTGTATCTTTATCTGTATCTGTATCTTTATCTTTATCTTTATCTGTATCTGTATCTTTATCTTTATCTTTATCTTTATCTTTATCTTTATCTTTATCTTTATCTTTATCTTTATCTTTATCTTTATCTTTATCTTTATCTTTATCTTTATCTTTATCTTTATCTTTATCTTATCTTATCTGTATCTGTATCTGTATCTGTATCTGTATCTGTATCTGTATCTTTATCTTTATCTTTATCTGTATCTGTATCTGTATCTGTATCTGTATCTGTATCTGTATCTGTATCTTTATCTGTATCTGTATCTGTATCTGTATCTTTATCTTTATCTTTATCTGTATCTGTATCTGTATCTGTATCTGTATCTGTATCTTTATCTTTATCTTTATCTGTATCTGTATCTGTATCTGTATCTGTATCTGTATCTGTATCTGTATCTGTATCTATCTCAACTTTATCTTTATCTTTATCTTATCTTATCTGTATCTTTATCTTTATCTGTATCTGTATCTGTATCTGTATCTGTATCTGTATCTGTATCTGTATCTTTATCTGTATCTGTATCTGTATCTGTATCTTTATCTTTATCTTTATCTTTATCTGTATCTGTATCTGTATCTGTATCTGTATCTGTATCTTTATCTTTATCTTTATCTGTATCTGTATCTGTATCTGTATCTGTATCTGTATCTGTATCTGTATCTTTATCTGTATCTGTATCTGTATCTGTATCTTTATCTTTATCTTTATCTGTATCTGTATCTGTATCTGTATCTGTATCTGTATCTTTATCTTTATCTTTATCTTTATCTGTATCTGTATCTGTATCTGTATCTGTATCTGTATCTGTATCTATCTCAACTTTATCTTTATCTTTATCTTATCTTATCTGTATCTGTATCTGTATCTGTATCTGTATCTTTATCTTTATCTTTATCTGTATCTGTATCTGTATCTGTATCTGTATCTGTATCTGTATCTGTATCTGTATCTGTATCTTTATCTGTATCTGTATCTGTATCTTTATCTTTATCTTTATCTGTATCTGTATCTGTATCTGTATCTGTATCTGTATCTGTATCTTTATCTTTATCTTTATCTTTATCTTTATCTTTATCTTTATCTTTATCTTTATCTTTATCTTTATCTTTATCTTTATCTTTATCTTTATCTTTATCTTTATCTTTATCTTTATCTTTATCTTTATCTTTATCTTTATCTTTATCTTTATCTTTATCTTCATCTTTATCTTTATCTTTATCTTTATCTGTATCTCTATCTGTATCTGTATCTGTATCTTTATCTGTATCTGTATCTGTATCTGTATCTGTATCTGTATCTGTATCTGTATCTGTATCTGTATCTGTATCTGTATCTTTATCTTTATCTGTATCTGTATCTGTATCTGTATCTGTATCTGTATTTGTATCTGTATCTGTATCTGTATCTGTATCTGTATCTGTATCTGTATCTGTATCTGTATCTGTATCTGTATCTGTATCTTTATCTGTATCTTTATCTTTATCTTTATCTTTATCTTTATCTTTATCTTTATCTTTATCTTTATCTTTATCTTTATCGTTATCGTTATCTTTATCTTTATCTGTATCTGTATCTGTATGTGTATCTGTATCTGTATCTTTATCTTTATCTGTATCTGTATCTTTATCTTTATCTTTATCTTTATCTTTATCTTTATCTTTATCTTTATGTTTGTCTTTATCTCTATCTTTATCTTTATCTGTATCTGTATCTGTATCTGTATCTGTATCTTTATCTTTATCTTTATCTTTACCTGTATCTGTATCTGTATCCGTATCTGTATCTGTACCTGTATCTGTATCTGTATCTGTATCTGTATCTGTATCTGTATCTTTATCTTTATCTTTATCTTTATCTTATCTTATCTGTATCTGTATCTGTATCTGTATCTTTATCTTTATCTGTATCTGTATCTGTATCTTTATCTGTATCTGTATCTTTATCTGTATCTGTATCTGTATCTGTATCTGTATCTGTATCTGTATCTGTATCTGTATCTGTATTTGTATCTGTATCTGTATCTGTATCTGTATCTGTATCTGTATATGTATATGTATCTGTATCTGTATCTGTAACTGTATCTGTATCTGTAACTGTATCTGTATTTGTACCTGTATCTGTATCTTTATCTTTATCTTTATCTTTATCTTTATCTTTATCTTTATCTTTATCTTTATCTTTATCTTTATCTTTATCTTTATCTTTATCTTTATCTTTATCTTTATCTTTATCTTTATCTTTATCTTTATCTTTATCTTTATCTTTATCTTTATCTTTACCTTTATCTTTATCTTTATCTTTATCTTTATCTTTATCTTTATCTTTATCTGTATCTGTATCTTTATCTTTATCTTTATCTTTATCTTTATCTTTATCTTTATCTTTATCTTTATCTTTATCTTTATCTTTATCTTTATCTTTATCTTTATCTTTATCTTTATCTTTATCTTTATCTTTATCTTTATCGTTATCTTTATCTTTCTCTATATCTTTATCTTTATCTTTATCTTTATCTTTATCTTTATCTTTATCTTTATCTTTATCTTTATCTTTATCTTTATCTTTATCTTTATCTTTATCTTTATCTTTATCTTTATCTTTATCTTTATCTTTATCTTTATCTTTATCTTTATCTTTATCTTTATCTTTATCTTTATCTTTATCTTTATCTTTATCTTTATCTTTATCTTTATCTTTATCTTTATCTTTATCTTTATCTTTATCTTTATCTTTATCTTTATCTTTATCTTTATCTTTATCTTTATCTTTATCTTTATCTTTATCTTTATCTTTATCTTTATCTTTATCTTTATCTTTATCTTTATCTTTATCTTTATCTTTATCTTTATCTTTATCTTTATCTTTATCTTTATCTTTATCTTTATCTTTATCTTTATCTTTATCTTTATCTTTATCTTTATCTTTATCTTTATCTTTATCTTTATCTTTATCTTTATCTTTATCTTTATCTTTATCTTTATCTTTATCTTTATCTTTATCTTTATCTTTACCTTTATCTTTATCTTTATCTTTACCTTTATCTTTATCTTTATCTTTATCTTTATCTTTATCTTTATCTTTATCTTTATCTTTATCTTTATCTTTATCTTTATCTTTATCTTTATCTTTATCTTTATCTTTATCTGTATCTGTATCTGTATCTGTATCTGTATCTGTATCTGTATCTGTATCTTTATCTTTATCTGTATCTGTATCTGTATCTGTATCTGTATCTGTATCTGTATCTGTATCTGTATCTGTATCTGTAACTGTATCTGTATCTGTATCTGTATCTGTATCTGTATCTTTATCTTTATCTTTATCTTTATCTTTATCTTTACCTGTATCTGTATCTGTATCTTTATCTGTATCTGTATCTTTATCTGTATCTGTATCTTTATCTGTATCTGTATCTTTATCTGTATCTGTATCTGTATCTGTATCTGTATCTGTATCTGTATCTGTATCTGTATCTGTATCTGTATCTGTATCTGTATTTGTATCTGTGTCTGTGTCTGTATCTGTATCTGTATCTTTATCTGTATCTGTATCTTTATCTGTATCTGTATCTTTATCTGTATCTGTATCTGTATCTGTATCTGTATCTGTACCTGTATCTGTATCTGTATCTGTATCTGTATCTGTATCTGTATCTGTATCTGTATCTGTATCTTTATCTTTATCTTTATCTGTATCTGTATCTGTATCTGTATCTTTATCTGTATCTGTATCTGTATCTGTATCTGTACCTTTATCTGTATCTGTATCTGTATCTTTATCTTTATCTTTATCTTTATCTTTATCTGTATCTGTATCTGTATCTGTATCTGTATCTGTATCTGTATCTTTATCTTTATCTTTATCTTTATCTTTATCTTTACCTGTATCTGTATCTGTATCTTTATCTTTATCTTTATCTTTATCTTTATCTTTATCTTTATCTTAATCTTTATCTTTATCTTTATCTTTATCTTTATCTTTATCTTTATCTTTATCTTTATCTTTATCTTTATCTTTATCTTTATCTTTATCTTTGTCTTTATCTTTATCTTTATCTTTATCTTTATCTTTATCTTTCTCTTTATCTTTATCTTTATCTTTATCTTTATGTTTGTCTTTATCTTTATCTTTATCTGTACCTGTATCTGTATCTGTATCTGTATCTGTATCTGTATCTGTATCTGTATCTTTATCTGTATCTGTATCTGTATCTTTATCTTTATCTTTACCTGTATCTGTATCTGTATCTTTATCTTTATCTTTATGTTTGTCTTTATCTTTATCTTTATCTGTACCTGTATCTGTATCTGTATCTTTATCTTTATCTTTATCTTTATCTTTATCTTTATCTTTATCTTTATCTTTATCTTTATCTTTATCTTTATCTTTATCTTTATCTTTATCTTTATCTTTATCTTTATCTTTATCTTTATCTTTATCTTTATCTTTATCTTTATCTTTATCTTTATCTTTATCTTTATCTGTATCTGTATCTGTATCTGTATCTTTATCTTTATATGTATCTGTATCTGTATCTGTATCTGTACCTGTATCTGTATCTGTATCTGTATCTGTATCTGTATCTGTATCTGTATCTGTATCTGTATCTGTAACTGTATCTGTATCTGTATCTGTATCTGTATCTTTATCTTTATCTTTATCTTTATCTTTATCTTTATCTTTATCTTTATCTTTATCTTTATCTTTATCTTTATCTTTATCTTTATCTTTATCTTTATCTTTATCTTTATCTTTATCTTTATCTTTATCTTTATCTTTATCTTTATCTTTATCTTTATCTTTATCTTTATCTTTATCTTTATCTTTATCTTTATCTTTATCTTTATCTTTATCTTTATCTTTATCTTTATCTTTATCTTTATCTTTATCTTTATCTTTATCTTTATCTTTATCTTTATCTTTATCTTTATCTTTATCTTTATCTTTATCTTTATCTTTATCTTTATCTTTATCTTTATCTTTATCTTTATCTTTATCTTTATCTTTATCTTTATCTTTATCTTTATCTTTATCTTTATCTTTATCTTTATCTTTATCTTTATCTTTACCTTTATCTTTATCTTTATCTTTATCTTTATCTTTATCTTTATCTTTATCTTTATCTTTATCTTTATCTTTATCTTTATCTTTATCTTTATCTTTATCTTTATCTTTATCTTTATCTTTATCTTTATCTTTATCTTTATCTGTATCTGTATCTGTATCTGTATCTGTATCTGTATCTGTATCTTTATCTTTATCTGTATCTGTATCTGTATCTGTATCTGTATCTGTATCTGTATCTGTATCTGTATCTGTAACTGTATCTGTATCTGTATCTGTATCTGTATCTTTATCTTTATCTTTATCTTTACCTTTATCTTTATCTTTATCTTTATCTTTATCTTTATCTTTATCTTTATCTTTATCTTTATCTTTATCTTTATCTTTATCTTTATCTTTATCTTTATCTTTATCTTTATCTTTATCTTTATCTTTATCTTTATCTTTATCTTTATCTTTATCTTTATCTTTATCTTTATCTTTATCTTTATCTTTATCTTTATCTTTATCTTTATCTTTATCTTTATCTTTATCTTTATCTTTATCTTTACCTTTATCTTTATCTTTATCTTTATCTTTATCTTTATCTTTATCTTTATCTTTATCTTTATCTTTATCTTTATCTTTATCTTTATCTGTATCTGTATCTGTATCTGTATCTGTATCTGTATCTGTATCTGTATCTTTATCTTTATCTGTATCTGTATCTGTATCTGTATCTGTATCTGTATCTGTATCTGTATCTGTATCTGTATCTGTATCTGTATCTGTATCTGTATCTGTATCTGTATCTGTATCTGTATCTGTATCTGTATCTGTATTTGTATCTGTGTCTGTATCTGTATCTGTATCTGTATCTTTATCTGTATCTGTATCTTTATCTGTATCTGTATCTTTATCTGTATCTGTATCTGTATCTGTATCTGTATCTGTATCTGTACCTGTATCTGTATCTGTATCTGTATCTGTATCTGTATCTGTATCTGTATCTGTATCTGTATCTTTATCTTTATCTTTATCTTTATCTGTATCTGTATCTGTATCTGTATCTTTATCTGTATCTGTATCTGTATCTGTATCTGTACCTTTATCTGTATCTGTATCTGTATCTGTATCTGTATCTTTATCTTTATCTTTATCTTTATCTTTATCTTTATCTTTATCTTTATCTGTCTGTATCTGTATCTGTATCTTTATCTCTATCTCTATCTTTATCTGTATCTGTATCTTTATCTTTATCTTTATCTTTATCTTTATCTTTATCTTTATCTTTATCTTTATCTTTATCTTTATCTTTATCTTTATCTTTATCTTTATCTTTATCTTTATCTTTATCTTTATCTGTATCTGTATCTGTATCTGTATCTGTATCTTTATCTGTATCTGTATCTTTATCTGTATCTGTATCTGTATCTTTATCTGTATCTGTATCTGTATCTGTATCTGTATCTGTATCTGTATCTGTATCTGTATTTGTATCTGTATCTGTATTTGTATCTGTGTCTGTATCTGTATCTGTATCTGTATCTTTATCTTTATCTGTATCTGTATCTTTATCTGTATCTGTATCTTTATCTGTATCTGTATCTGTATCTGTGTCTGTATCTGTATCTGTATCTGTATCTGTATCTGTATCTGTATCTGTATCTGTATCTGTATCTGTATCTGTATCTGTATCTGTATCTGTATCTGTATCTGTATCTGTATCTGTATCTTTATCTTTATCTTTATCTTTATCTTTATCTTTATCTTTATCCTTATCTTTATCTTTATCTTTATCTTTATCTTTATCTTTATCTTTATCTTTATCTTTATCTTTATCTTTATCTTTATCTTTATCTTTATCTTTATCTTTATCTTTATCTTTATCTTTATCTTTATCTTTACCTTTATCTTTATCTTTATCTTTATCTTTATCTTTATCTTTATCTTTATCTTTATCTTTATCTTTATCTTTATCTTTATCTTTATCTTTATCTTTATCTTTATCTTTATCTTTATCTGTATCTGTATCTGTATCTGTATCTTTATCTGTATCTGTATCTGTATCTGTATCTTTATCTTTATCTTTATCTGTATCTGTATCTGTATCTGTATCTGTATCTGTATCTTTATCTCAACTTTATCTTTATCTTTATCTTATCTTATCTGTATCTGTATCTGTATCTGTATCTGTATCTGTATCTGTATCTTTATCTTTATCTTTATCTGTATCTGTATCTGTATCTGTATCTGTATCTGTATCTGTATCTGTATCTGTATCTGTATCTTTATCTGTATCTGTATCTGTATCTGTATCTGTATCTTTATCTTTATCTTTATCTGTATCTGTATCTGTATCTGTATCTGTATCTGTATCTTTATCTGTATCTGTATCTTTATCTGTATCTGTATCTGTATCTGTATCTGTATCTGTATCTGTATCTGTATCTGTATCTGTATCTGTATCTGTATCTGTATCTGTATTTGTATCTGTGTCTGTATCTGTATCTGTATCTGTATCTTTATCTGTATCTGTATCTTTATCTGTATCTGTATCTTTATCTGTATCTGTATCTGTATCTGTATCTGTATCTGTATCTGTATCTGTATCTTTATCTTAACTTTATCTTTATCTTTATCTTATCTTATATGTATCTGTATCTGTATCTGTATCTGTATCTGTATCTGTATCTGTATCTGTATTTGTATCTGTATCTGTATCTGTATCTGTATCTGTATCTGTATCTGTATCTGTATCTGTATCTGTATCTGTATCTGTATCTTTATCTTTATCTTTATCTTTATCTTTATCTTTATCTTTATCTTTATCTTTATCTTTATCTTTATCCTTATCTTTATCTTTATCTTTATCTTTATCTTTATCTTTATCTTTATCTTTATCTTTATCTTTATCTTTATCTTTATCTTTATCTTTATCTTTATCTTTATCTTTATCTTTATCTTTATCTTTACCTTTATCTTTATCTTTATCTTTATCTTTATCTTTATCTTTATCTTTATCTTTATCTTTATCTTTATCTTTATCTTTATCTTTATCTTTATCTTTATCTTTATCTTTATCTTTATCTGTATCTGTATCTGTATCTGTATCTTTATCTGTATCTGTATCTGTATCTGTATCTTTATCTTTATCTTTATCTGTATCTGTATCTGTATCTGTATCTGTATCTGTATCTTTATCTCAACTTTATCTTTATCTTTATCTTATCTTATCTGTATCTGTATCTGTATCTGTATCTGTATCTGTATCTGTATCTTTATCTTTATCTTTATCTGTATCTGTATCTGTATCTGTATCTGTATCTGTATCTGTATCTGTATCTGTATCTTTATCTGTATCTGTATCTGTATCTGTATCTGTATCTTTATCTTTATCTTTATCTGTATCTGTATCTGTATCTGTATCTGTATCTGTATCTTTATCTGTATCTGTATCTTTATCTGTATCTGTATCTGTATCTGTATCTGTATCTGTATCTGTATCTGTATCTGTATCTGTATCTGTATCTGTATCTGTATCTGTATTTGTATCTGTGTCTGTATCTGTATCTGTATCTGTATCTTTATCTGTATCTGTATCTTTATCTGTATCTGTATCTTTATCTGTATCTGTATCTGTATCTGTATCTGTATCTGTACCTGTATCTGTATCTGTATCTGTATCTGTATCTGTATCTGTATCTGTATCTGTATCTGTATCTGTATCTTTATCTTTATCTTTATCTTTATCTGTATCTGTATCTGTATCTGTATCTTTATCTGTATCTGTATCTGTATCTGTATCTGTACCTTTATCTGTATCTGTATCTGTATCTGTATCTGTATCTGTATCTTTATCTTTATCTTTATCTTTATCTTTATCTGTCTGTATCTGTATCTGTATCTTTATCTCTATCTCTATCTTTATCTGTATCTGTATCTTTATCTTTATCTTTATCTTTATCTTTATCTTTATCTTTATCTTTATCTTTATCTTTATCTTTATCTTTATCTTTATCTTTATCTTTATCTTTATCTTTATCTTTATCTTTATCTTTATCTTTATCTGTATCTGTATCTGTATCTGTATCTGTATCTTTATCTGTATCTGTATCTTTATCTGTATCTGTATCTTTATCTGTATCTGTATCTGTATCTGTATCTGTATCTGTATCTGTATCTGTATCTGTATCTGTATCTGTATTTGTATCTGTATCTGTATTTGTATCTGTGTCTGTATCTGTATCTGTATCTGTATCTTTATCTGTATCTGTATCTTTATCTGTATCTGTATCTTTATCTGTATCTGTATCTGTATCTGTATCTGTATCTTTATTTGTATCTGTATCTGTATCTGTATCTGTATCTGTATCTGTATCTGTATCTGTATCTGTATCTGTATCTTTATCTTTATCTTTATCTTTATCTTTATCTTTATCTTTATCTTTATCTTTATCTTTATCTTTATCTTTATCTTTATCTTTATCTTTATCTTTATCTTTATCTTTATCTTTATCTTTATCTTTATCTTTATCTTTATCTTTATCTTTATCTTTATCTTTATCTTTATCTTTATCTTTATCTTTATCTTTATCTTTATCTTTATCTTTATCTTTATCTTTATCTGTATCTGTATCTGTATCTGTATCTTTATCTGTATCTGTATCTGTATCTGTATCTTTATCTTTATCTTTATCTGTATCTGTATCTGTATCTGTATCTGTATCTGTATCTGTATCTTTATCTCAACTTTATCTTTATCTTTATCTTATCTTATCTGTATCTGTATCTGTATCTGTATCTGTATCTTTATCTTTATCTTTATCTGTATCTGTATCTGTATCTGTATCTGTATCTGTATCTGTATCTGTATCTTTATCTGTATCTGTATCTGTATCTGTATCTTTATCTTTATCTTTATCTGTATCTGTATCTGTATCTGTATCTGTATCTGTATCTGTATCTTTATCTTTATCTTTATCTGTATCTGTATCTGTATCTGTATCTGTATCTGTATCTGTATCTTTATCTCAACTTTATCTTTATCTTTATCTTATCTTATCTGTATCTGTATCTGTATCTGTATCTGTATCTTTATCTTTATCTTTATCTGTATCTGTATCTGTATCTGTATCTGTATCTGTATCTGTATCTGTATCTGTATCTGTATCTGTATCTTTATCTGTATCTGTATCTGTATCTGTATCTTTATCTTTATCTTTATCTGTATCTGTATCTGTATCTGTATCTGTATCTGTATCTGTATCTTTATCTTTATCTTTATCTTTATCTTTATCTTTATCTTTATCTTTATCTTTATCTTTATCTTTATCTTTATCTTTATCTTTATCTTTATCTTTATCTTTATCTTTATCTTTATCTTTATCTTTATCTTTATCTTTATCTTCATCTTTATCTTTATCTTTATCTTTATCTGTATCTCTATCTGTATCTGTATCTGTATCTTTATCTGTATCTGTATCTGTATCTGTATCTGTATCTGTATCTGTATCTGTATCTGTATCTGTATCTGTATCTGTATCTGTATCTGTATCTTTATCTTTATCTGTATCTGTATCTGTATCTGTATCTGTATCTGTATTTGTATCTGTATCTGTATCTGTATCTGTATCTGTATCTGTATCTGTATCTGTATCTGTATCTGTATCTGTATCTGTATCTTTATCTGTATCTTTATCTTTATCTTTATCTTTATCTTTATCTTTATCTTTATCTTTATCTTTATCTTTATCGTTATCGTTATCTTTATCTTTATCTGTATCTGTATCTGTATGTGTATCTGTATCTGTATCTTTATCTTTATCTGTATCTGTATCTTTATCTTTATCTTTATCTTTATCTTTATCTTTATCTTTATCTTTATGTTTGTCTTTATCTCTATCTTTATCTTTATCTGTATCTGTATCTGTATCTGTATCTTTATCTTTATCTTTATCTTTACCTGTATCTGTATCTGTATCCGTATCTGTATCTGTACCTGTATCTGTATCTGTATCTGTATCTGTATCTGTATCTTTATCTTTATCTTTATCTTTATCTTATCTTATCTGTATCTTTA
Source organism: Anastrepha ludens (assembly GCF_028408465.1). Taxonomy (NCBI): domain Eukaryota; kingdom Metazoa; phylum Arthropoda; class Insecta; order Diptera; family Tephritidae; genus Anastrepha; species Anastrepha ludens. The sequence continues at coordinate 69,738 of NW_026530045.1, forward strand.
TCTGTATCTGTATCTGTATCTGTATCTGTATCTTTATCTTTATCTTTATCTGTATCTGTATCTGTATCTGTATCTGTATCTGTATCTTTATCTGTATCTGTATCTTTATCTGTATCTGTATCTGTATCTGTATCTGTATCTGTATCTGTATCTGTATCTGTATCTGTATCTGTATCTGTATCTGTATCTGTATTTGTATCTGTGTCTGTATCTGTATCTGTATCTGTATCTTTATCTGTATCTGTATCTTTATCTGTATCTGTATCTTTATCTGTATCTGTATCTGTATCTGTATCTGTATCTGTATCTGTATCTGTATCTTTATCTTAACTTTATCTTTATCTTTATCTTATCTTATATGTATCTGTATCTGTATCTGTATCTGTATCTGTATCTGTATCTGTATCTGTATTTGTATCTGTATCTGTATCTGTATCTGTATCTGTATCTGTATCTGTATCTGTATCTGTATCTGTATCTGTATCTGTATCTTTATCTTTATCTTTATCTTTATCTTTATCTTTATCTTTATCTTTATCTTTATCTTTATCTTTATCCTTATCTTTATCTTTATCTTTATCTTTATCTTTATCTTTATCTTTATCTTTATCTTTATCTTTATCTTTATCTTTATCTTTATCTTTATCTTTATCTTTATCTTTATCTTTATCTTTATCTTTATCTTTATCTTTACCTTTATCTTTATCTTTATCTTTATCTTTATCTTTATCTTTATCTTTATCTTTATCTTTATCTTTATCTTTATCTTTATCTTTATCTTTATCTTTATCTTTATCTTTATCTTTATCTTTATCTGTATCTGTATCTGTATCTGTATCTTTATCTGTATCTGTATCTGTATCTGTATCTTTATCTTTATCTTTATCTGTATCTGTATCTGTATCTGTATCTGTATCTGTATCTTTATCTCAACTTTATCTTTATCTTTATCTTATCTTATCTGTATCTGTATCTGTATCTGTATCTGTATCTGTATCTGTATCTTTATCTTTATCTTTATCTGTATCTGTATCTGTATCTGTATCTGTATCTGTATCTGTATCTGTATCTGTATCTTTATCTGTATCTGTATCTGTATCTGTATCTGTATCTTTATCTTTATCTTTATCTGTATCTGTATCTGTATCTGTATCTGTATCTGTATCTTTATCTGTATCTGTATCTTTATCTGTATCTGTATCTGTATCTGTATCTGTATCTGTATCTGTATCTGTATCTGTATCTGTATCTGTATCTGTATCTGTATCTGTATTTGTATCTGTGTCTGTATCTGTATCTGTATCTGTATCTTTATCTGTATCTGTATCTTTATCTGTATCTGTATCTTTATCTGTATCTGTATCTGTATCTGTATCTGTATCTGTACCTGTATCTGTATCTGTATCTGTATCTGTATCTGTATCTGTATCTGTATCTGTATCTGTATCTGTATCTTTATCTTTATCTTTATCTTTATCTGTATCTGTATCTGTATCTGTATCTTTATCTGTATCTGTATCTGTATCTGTATCTGTACCTTTATCTGTATCTGTATCTGTATCTGTATCTGTATCTGTATCTTTATCTTTATCTTTATCTTTATCTTTATCTGTCTGTATCTGTATCTGTATCTTTATCTCTATCTCTATCTTTATCTGTATCTGTATCTTTATCTTTATCTTTATCTTTATCTTTATCTTTATCTTTATCTTTATCTTTATCTTTATCTTTATCTTTATCTTTATCTTTATCTTTATCTTTATCTTTATCTTTATCTTTATCTTTATCTTTATCTTTATCTGTATCTGTATCTGTATCTGTATCTGTATCTTTATCTGTATCTGTATCTTTATCTGTATCTGTATCTTTATCTGTATCTGTATCTGTATCTGTATCTGTATCTGTATCTGTATCTGTATCTGTATCTGTATTTGTATCTGTATCTGTATTTGTATCTGTGTCTGTATCTGTATCTGTATCTGTATCTTTATCTGTATCTGTATCTTTATCTGTATCTGTATCTTTATCTGTATCTGTATCTGTATCTGTATCTGTATCTTTATTTGTATCTGTATCTGTATCTGTATCTGTATCTGTATCTGTATCTGTATCTGTATCTGTATCTGTATCTGTATCTGTATCTGTATCTGTATCTGTATCTTTATCTTTATCTTTATCTTTATCTTTATCTTTATCTTTATCTTTATCTTTATCTTTATCTTTATCTTTATCTTTATCTTTATCTTTATCTTTATCTTTATCTTTATCTTTATCTTTATCTTTATCTTTATCTTTATCTTTATCTTTATCTTTATCTTTATCTTTATCTTTATCTTTATCTTTATCTTTATCTTTATCTTTATCTTTATCTTTATCTTTATCTGTATCTGTATCTGTATCTGTATCTTTATCTGTATCTGTATCTGTATCTGTATCTTTATCTTTATCTTTATCTGTATCTGTATCTGTATCTGTATCTGTATCTGTATCTTTATCTCAACTTTATCTTTATCTTTATCTTATCTTATCTGTATCTGTATCTGTATCTGTATCTGTATCTTTATCTTTATCTTTATCTGTATCTGTATCTGTATCTGTATCTGTATCTGTATCTGTATCTGTATCTTTATCTGTATCTGTATCTGTATCTGTATCTTTATCTTTATCTTTATCTGTATCTGTATCTGTATCTGTATCTGTATCTGTATCTGTATCTTTATCTTTATCTTTATCTGTATCTGTATCTGTATCTGTATCTGTATCTGTATCTGTATCTTTATCTCAACTTTATCTTTATCTTTATCTTATCTTATCTGTATCTGTATCTGTATCTGTATCTGTATCTTTATCTTTATCTTTATCTGTATCTGTATCTGTATCTGTATCTGTATCTGTATCTGTATCTGTATCTGTATCTGTATCTGTATCTTTATCTGTATCTGTATCTGTATCTGTATCTTTATCTTTATCTTTATCTGTATCTGTATCTGTATCTGTATCTGTATCTGTATCTGTATCTTTATCTTTATCTTTATCTTTATCTTTATCTTTATCTTTATCTTTATCTTTATCTTTATCTTTATCTTTATCTTTATCTTTATCTTTATCTTTATCTTTATCTTTATCTTTATCTTTATCTTTATCTTTATCTTCATCTTTATCTTTATCTTTATCTTTATCTGTATCTCTATCTGTATCTGTATCTGTATCTTTATCTGTATCTGTATCTGTATCTGTATCTGTATCTGTATCTGTATCTGTATCTGTATCTGTATCTGTATCTGTATCTGTATCTGTATCTGTATCTTTATCTTTATCTGTATCTGTATCTGTATCTGTATCTGTATCTGTATTTGTATCTGTATCTGTATCTGTATCTGTATCTGTATCTGTATCTGTATCTGTATCTGTATCTGTATCTGTATCTGTATCTTTATCTGTATCTTTATCTTTATCTTTATCTTTATCTTTATCTTTATCTTTATCTTTATCTTTATCTTTATCGTTATCGTTATCTTTATCTTTATCTGTATCTGTATCTGTATGTGTATCTGTATCTGTATCTTTATCTTTATCTGTATCTGTATCTTTATCTTTATCTTTATCTTTATCTTTATCTTTATCTTTATCTTTATCTTTATGTTTGTCTTTATCTCTATCTTTATCTGTATCTGTATCTGTATCTTTATCTTTATCTTTATCTTTACCTGTATCTGTATCTGTATCCGTATCTGTATCTGTACCTGTATCTGTATCTGTATCTGTATCTGTATCTGTATCTTTATCTTTATCTTTATCTTTATCTTATCTTATCTGTATCTGTATCTGTATCTGTATCTTTATCTTTATCTGTATCTGTATCTGTATCTTTATCTGTATCTGTATCTTTATCTGTATCTGTATCTGTATCTGTATCTGTATCTGTATCTGTATCTGTATCTGTATTTGTATCTGTATCTGTATCTGTATCTGTATCTGTATCTGTATATGTATATGTATCTGTATCTGTATCTGTAACTGTATCTGTATCTGTAACTGTATCTGTATTTGTACCTGTATCTGTATCTTTATCTTTATCTTTATCTTTATCTTTATCTTTATCTTTATCTTTATCTTTATCTTTATCTTTATCTTTATCTTTATCTTTATCTTTATCTTTATCTTTATCTTTATCTTTATCTTTATCTTTATCTTTATCTTTATCTTTATCTTTATCTTTATCTTCATCTGTATCTGTATCTTTATCTTTATCTTTATCTTTATCTTTATCTTTATCTTTATCTTTATCTTTATCTTTATCTTTATCTTTATCTTTATCTTTATCTTTATCTTTATCTTTATCTTTATCTTTATCTTTATCTTTATCTTTATCTTTATCTTTATCTTTATCTTTATCGTTATCTTTATCTTTCTCTTTATCTTTATCTTTATCTTTATCTTTATCTTTATCTTTATCTTTATCTTTATCTTTATCTTTATCTTTATCTTTATCTTTATCTTTATCTTTATCTTTATCTTTATCTTTATCTTTATCTTTATCTTTATCTTTATCTTTATCTTTATCTTTATCTTTATCTTTATCTTTATCTTTATCTTTATCTTTATCTTTATCTTTATCTTTATCTTTATCTTTATCTTTATCTTTATCTTTATCTTTATCTTTATCTTTATCTTTATCTTTATCTTTATCTTTATCTTTATCTTTATCTTTATCTTTATCTTTATCTTTATCTTTATCTTTATCTTTATCTTTATCTTTATCTTTATCTTTATCTTTATCTTTATCTTTATCTTTATCTTTATCTTTATCTTTATCTTTGTCTTTATCTTTATCTTTATCTTTATCTTTATCTTTATCTTTATCTTTATCTTTATCTTTATCTTTATCTTTATCTTTATCTTTATCTTTATCTTTATCTTTATCTTTATCTTTATCTTTATCTTTATCTTTATCTTTACCTTTATCTTTATCTTTATCTTTACCTTTATCTTTATCTTTATCTTTATCTTTATCTTTATCTTTATCTTTATCTTTATCTTTATCTTTATCTTTATCTTTATCTTTATCTTTATCTTTATCTTTATCTTTATCTTTATCTTTATCTTTATCTTTATCTGTATCTGTATCTGTATCTGTATCTGTATCTGTATCTGTATCTTTATCTTTATCTGTATCTGTATCTGTATCTGTATCTGTATCTGTATCTGTATCTGTATCTGTATCTGTATCTGTAACTGTATCTGTATCTGTATCTGTATCTGTATCTGTATCTTTATCTTTATCTTTATCTTTATCTTTATCTTTATCTTTACCTGTATCTGTATCTGTATCTTTATCTGTATCTGTATCTTTATCTGTATCTGTATCTTTATCTGTATCTGTATCTTTATCTGTATCTGTATCTGTATCTGTATCTGTATCTGTATCTGTATCTGTATCTGTATCTGTATCTGTATCTGTATCTGTATCTGTATCTGTATTTGTATCTGTGTCTGTGTCTGTATCTGTATCTGTATCTTTATCTGTATCTGTATCTTTATCTGTATCTGTATCTTTATCTGTATCTGTATCTGTATCTGTATCTGTATCTGTATCTGTACCTGTATCTGTATCTGTATCTGTATCTGTATCTGTATCTGTATCTGTATCTGTATCTTTATCTTTATCTTTATCTGTATCTGTATCTGTATCTGTATCTTTATCTGTATCTGTATCTGTATCTGTATCTGTACCTTTATCTGTATCTGTATCTGTATCTTTATCTTTATCTTTATCTTTATCTTTATCTGTATCTGTATCTGTATCTGTATCTGTATCTGTATCTGTATCTGTATCTGTATCTGTATCTTTATCTTTATCTTTATCTTTATCTTTATCTTTACCTGTATCTGTATCTGTATCTTTATCTTTATCTTTATCTTTATCTTTATCTTTATCTTTATCTTTATCTTAATCTTTATCTTTATCTTTATCTTTATCTTTATCTTTATCTTTATCTTTATCTTTATCTTTATCTTTATCTTTATCTTTATCTTTATCTTTATCTTTATCTTTGTCTTTATCTTTATCTTTATCTTTATCTTTATCTTTATCTTTATCTTTCTCTTTATCTTTATCTTTATCTTTATCTTTATCTTTATGTTTGTCTTTATCTTTATCTTTATCTGTACCTGTATCTGTATCTGTATCTGTATCTGTATCTGTATCTGTATCTGTATCTTTATCTGTATCTGTATCTGTATCTTTATCTTTATCTTTACCTGTATCTGTATCTGTATCTTTATCTTTATCTTTATGTTTGTCTTTATCTTTATCTTTATCTGTACCTGTATCTGTATCTGTATCTTTATCTTTATCTTTATCTTTATCTTTATCTTTATCTTTATCTTTATCTTTATCTTTATCTTTATCTTTATCTTTATCTTTATCTTTATCTTTATCTTTATCTTTATCTTTATCTTTATCTTTATCTGTATCTGTATCTGTATCTGTATCTGTATCTTTATCTTTATATGTATCTGTATCTGTATCTGTATCTGTACCTGTATCTGTATCTGTATCTGTATCTGTATCTGTATCTGTATCTTTATCTTTATCTTTATCTTTATCTGTATCTGTATCTGTATCTTTATCTGTATCTGTATCTGTATCTGTATCTGTACCTTTATCTGTATCTGTATCTGTATTTTTATCCTTATCTTTATCTTTATCTTTATCTTTATCTTTATCTTTATCTTTATCTTTATCTTTATCTTTATCTTTATCTTTATCTTTATCTTTATCTTTATCTTTATCTTTATCTTTATCTTTATCTTTATCTTTATCTTTATCTTTATCTTTATCTTTATCTTTATCTTTATCTTTATCTTTATCTTTATCTTTATCTTTATCTTTATCTTTATCTTTATCTTTATCTTTATCTTTATCTTTATGTTTATCTTTATCTTTATCTTTATCTTTATCTTTATCTTTATCTTTATCTTTATCTTTATCTTTATCTTTATCTTTATCTTTATCTTTATCTTTATCTTTATCTTTATCTTTATCTTTATCTTTATCTTTATCTTTATCTTTATCTTTATCTTTATATTTATCTGTATCTGTATCTTTATCTTTATCTGTATCTGTATCTGTATCTGTATCTGTATCTGTATCTGTATCTGTATCTGTAACTGTATCTGTATCTGTATCTGTATCTGTATCTGTATATGTATCTTTATCTTTATCTTTATCTTTATCTTTATCTTTATCTTTATCTTTATCTTTATCTTTATCTTTATCTTTATCTTTATCTTTATCTTTATCTTTATCTTTATCTTTATCTGTATCTGTATCTGTATCTTTATCTGTATCTGTATCTTTATCTGTATCTGTATCTGTATCTTTATCTGTATCTGTATCTGTATCTGTATCTGTATCTGTATCTGTATCTGTATCTGTATCTGTATCTGTATCTGTATCTGTATCTGTATCTGTGTCTGTATCTGTATCTGTATCTGTATCTGTATCTTTATCTGTATCTGTATCTTTATCTGTATCTGTATCTTTATCTGTATCTGTATCTTTATCTTTATCTGTATCTGTATCTGTATCTGTATCTGTACCTTTATCTTTATCTTTATCTTTATCTTTATCTGTATCTGTATCTTTATCTGTATCTGTGTCTGTATCTGTATCTGTATCTGTATCTGTATCTGTATCTGTATCTCTATCTGTATCTGTATCTTTATCTGTATCTTTATCTTTATCTTTATCTTTATCTTTATCTTTATCTTTATCTTTATCTTTATCTTTATCTTTATCTTTATCTTTATCTTTATCTTTATCTTTATCTTTATCTTTATCTTTATCTTTATCTTTATCTTTATCTTTATCTTTATCTTTATCTTTAACTTTATCTTTATCTTTATCTTTATCTTTATCTTTACCTTTATCTTTATCTTTATCTTTACCTTTATCTTTATCTTTATCTTTATCTTTATCTTTATCTTTATCTTTATCTTTATCTTTATCTTTATCTTTATCTTTATCTTTATCTTTATCTTTATCTTTATCTTTATCTTTATCTTTATCTTTATCTTTATCTTTACCTGTATCTGTATCTGTATCTTTATCTGTATCTGTATCTTTATCTGTATCTGTATCTTTATCTGTATCTGTATCTTTATCTGTATCTGTATCTGTATCTGTATCTGTATCTGTATCTGTATCTGTATCTGTATCTGTATCTGTATCTGTATCTGTATCTGTATTTGTATCTGTGTCTGTGTCTGTATCTGTATCTGTATCTTTATCTGTATCTGTATCTTTATCTGTATCTGTATCTTTATCTGTATCTGTATCTGTATCTGTATCTGTATCTGTATCTGTACCTGTATCTGTATCTGTATCTGTATCTGTATCTGTATCTGTATCTGTATCTGTATCTTTATCTTTATCTTTATCTGTATCTGTATCTGTATCTGTATCTTTATCTGTATCTGTATCTGTATCTGTATCTGTACCTTTATCTGTATCTGTATCTGTATCTTTATCTTTATCTTTATCTTTATCTTTATCTTTATCTGTATCTGTATCTGTATCTGTATCTGTATCTGTATCTGTATCTGTATCTGTATCTGTATCTTTATCTTTATCTTTATCTTTATCTTTATCTTTACCTGTATCTGTATCTGTATCTTTATCTTTATCTTTATCTTTATCTTTATCTTTATCTTTATCTTTATCTTTATCTTTATCTTAATCTTTATCTTTATCTTTATCTTTATCTTTATCTTTATCTTTATCTTTATCTTTATCTTTATCTTTATCTTTATCTTTATCTTTATCTTTATCTTTATCTTTATCTTTATCTTTATCTTTATCTTTGTCTTTATCTTTATCTTTATCTTTATCTTTATCTTTATCTTTCTCTTTATCTTTATCTTTATCTTTATCTTTATGTTTGTCTTTATCTTTATCTTTATCTGTACCTGTATCTGTATCTGTATCTGTATCTGTATCTGTATCTGTATCTGTATCTTTATCTGTATCTGTATCTGTATCTTTATCTTTATCTTTACCTGTATCTGTATCTGTATCTTTATCTTTATCTTTATGTTTGTCTTTATCTTTATCTTTATCTGTACCTGTATCTGTATCTGTATCTTTATCTTTATCTTTATCTTTATCTTTATCTTTATCTTTATCTTTATCTTTATCTTTATCTTTATCTTTATCTTTATCTTTATCTTTATCTTTATCTGTATCTGTATCTGTATCTGTATCTGTATCTTTATCTTTATATGTATCTGTATCTGTATCTGTATCTGTACCTGTATCTGTATCTGTATCTGTATCTGTATCTGTATCTGTATCTTTATCTTTATCTTTATCTTTATCTGTATCTGTATCTGTATCTTTATCTGTATCTGTATCTGTATCTGTATCTGTACCTTTATCTGTATCTGTATCTGTATTTTTATCCTTATCTTTATCTTTATCTTTATCTTTATCTTTATCTTTATCTTTATCTTTATCTTTATCTTTATCTTTATCTTTATCTTTATCTTTATCTTTATCTTTATCTTTATCTTTATCTTTATCTTTATCTTTATCTTTATCTTTATCTTTATCTTTATCTTTATCTTTATCTTTATCTTTATCTTTATCTTTATCTTTATCTTTATCTTTATCTTTATCTTTATCTTTATCTTTATCTTTATCTTTATCTTTATCTTTATCTTTATCTTTATGTTTATCTTTATCTTTATCTTTATCTTTATCTTTATCTTTATCTTTATCTTTATCTTTATCTTTATCTTTATCTTTATCTTTATCTTTATCTTTATCTTTATCTTTATCTTTATCTTTATCTTTATCTTTATCTTTATCTTTATCTTTATCTTTATCTTTATCTTTATCTTTATATTTATCTGTATCTGTATCTTTATCTTTATCTGTATCTGTATCTGTATCTGTATCTGTATCTGTATCTGTATCTGTATCTGTAACTGTATCTGTATCTGTATCTGTATCTGTATCTGTATATGTATCTTTATCTTTATCTTTATCTTTATCTTTATCTTTATCTTTATCTTTATCTTTATCTTTATCTTTATCTTTATCTTTATCTTTATCTTTATCTTTATCTGTATCTGTATCTGTATCTTTATCTGTATCTGTATCTTTATCTGTATCTGTATCTGTATCTTTATCTGTATCTGTATCTGTATCTGTATCTGTATCTGTATCTGTATCTGTATCTGTATCTGTATCTGTATCTGTATCTGTATCTGTGTCTGTATCTGTATCTGTATCTGTATCTGTATCTTTATCTGTATCTGTATCTTTATCTGTATCTGTATCTTTATCTGTATCTGTATCTTTATCTTTATCTGTATCTGTATCTGTATCTGTATCTGTACCTTTATCTTTATCTTTATCTTTATCTTTATCTGTATCTGTATCTTTATCTGTATCTGTGTCTGTATCTGTATCTGTATCTGTATCTGTATCTGTATCTGTATCTCTATCTGTATCTGTATCTTTATCTGTATCTGTATCTTTATCTGTATCTGTATCTTTATCTGTATCTGTATCTGTATCTGTATCTTTATCTGTATCTGTATCTTTATCTGTATCTGTATCTTTATCTTTATCTGTATCTGTATCTGTATCTGTATCTGTATCTGTATCTGTATCTGTATCTTTATCTGTATCTGTATCTTTATCTGTATCTGTATCTTTATCTGTATCTGTATCTTTATCTGTATCTGTATCTGTATCTGTATCTGTATCTGTATCTGTATCTGTATCTGTATCTGTATCTGTATCTGTATCTGTATCTGTATTTGTATCTGTGTCTGTATCTGTATCTGTATCTGTATCTTTATCTGTATCTGTATCTTTATCTGTATCTGTATCTGTATCTGTATCTGTATCTGTATTTGTACCTGTATCTGTATCTGTATCTGTATCTGTATCTGTATCTTTATCTTTATCTTTATCTTTATCTGTATCTGTATCTGTATCTGTATCTTTATCTGTATCTGTATCTGTATCTCTATCTGTACCTTTATCTGTATCTGTATCTGTATCTGTATCTTTATCTTTATCTTTATCTTCATCTTTATCTTTATCTTTATCTTTATCTTTATCTTTATCTGTCTGTATCTGTATCTGTATCTTTATCTCTATCTCTATCTTTATCTGTATCTGTATCTTTATCTTTATCTTTATCTTTATCTTTATCTTTATCTTTATCTTTATCTGTATCTGTATCTGTATCTGTATCTGTATCTGTATCTGTATCTGTATCTGTATCTTTATCTTTATCTTTATCTTTATCTTTATCTTTATCTTTATCTTTATCTTTATCTTTATCTGTATCTGTATCTTTATCTTTATCTTTATCTTTATCTTTATCTTTATCTTTATCTTTATCTTTATCTTTATCTTTATCTTTATCTTTATCTTAATCTTTATCTTTATCTTTATCTTTATCTTTATCTTTATCTTTATCTTTATCTTTATCTTTGTCTTTATCTTTATCTTTATCTTTATCTTTATCTTTATCTTTATCTTTATCTTTATCTTTATCTTTATCTTTCTCTTTATCTTTATCTTTATCTTTATCTTTATCTTTATGTTTGTCTTTATCTTTATCTTTATCTGTACCTGTATCTGTATCTGTATCTGTATCTGTATCTGTATCTGTATCTTTATCTGTATCTGTATCTGTATCTTTATCTTTAGCTTTACCTGTATCTGTATCTGTATCTTTATCTTTATCTTTATGTTTGTCTTTATCTTTATCTTTATCTGTACCTGTATCTGTATCTGTATCTTTATCTTTATCTTTATCTTTATCTTTATCTTTATCTTTATCTTTATCTTTATCTTTATCTTTATCTTTATCTTTATCTTTATCTTTATCTTTATCTTTATCTTTATCTTTATCTTTATCTTTATCTTTATCTTTATCTTTATCTTTATCTTTATCTTTATCTTTATCTTTATCTTTATCTTTATCTTTATCTTTATCTTTATCTTTATCTTTATCTTTATCTTTATCTTTATCTTTATCTTTATCTTTATCTTTATCTTTATCTTTATCTTTATCTTTATCTTTATCTTTATCTTTATCTTTATCTTTATCTTTATCTTTATCGTTATCTTTATCTTTATCTTTATCTGTATCTGTATCTGTATCTGTATCTGTATCTTTATCTTTATATGTATCTGTATCTGTATCTGTATCTGTACCTGTATCTGTATCTGTATCTGTATCTGTATCTGTATCTGTATCTTTATCTTTATCTTTATCTTTATCTGTATCTGTATCTGTATCTGTATCTTTATCTGTATCTGTATCTGTATCTGTATCTGTACCTTTATCTGTAACTGTATCTGTATTTTTATCCTTATCTTTATCTTTATCTTTATCTTTATCTTTATCTTTATCTTTATCTTTATCTTTATCTTTATCTTTATCTTTATCTTTATCTTTATCTTTATCTTTATCTTTATCTTTATCTTTATCTTTATCTTTATCTTTATCTTTATCTTTATCTTTATCTTTATCTTTATCTTTATCTTTATCTTTATCTTTATCTTTATCTTTATCTTTATCTTTATCTTTATCTTTATCTTTATCTTTATCTTTATCTTTATCTTTATCTTTATCTTTATCTTTATCTTTATCTTTATCTTTATCTTTATCTTTATCTTTATCTTTATCTTTATCTTTATGTTTATCTTTATCTTTATCTTTATCTTTATCTTTATCTTTATCTTTATCTTTATCTTTATCTTTATCTTTATCTTTACCTTTATCTTTATCTTTATCTTTATCTTTATCTTTATCTTTATCTTTATCTTTATCTTTATCTTTATCTTTATCTTTATCTTTATCTTTATCTTTATCTTTATCTTTATCTTTATCTTTATCTTTATCTTTATCTTTATCTTTATCTTTATCTTTATCTTTATCTTTATCTTTATCTTTATCTTTATCTGTATCTGTATCTGTATCTGTATCTGTATCTTTATCTTTATCTGTATCTGTATCTGTATCTGTATCTGTATCTGTATCTGTATCTGTAACTGTATCTGTATCTGTATCTGTATCTGTATCTGTATCTGTATCTTTATCTTTATCTTTATCTTTATCTTTATCTTTATCTTTATCTTTATCTGTATCTGTATCTGTATCTTTATCTGTATCTGTATCTTTATCTGTATCTGTATCTTTATCTGTATCTGTATCTGTATCTATATCTGTATCTGTATCTGTATCTGTATCTGTATCTGTATCTGTATCTGTATCTGTGTCTGTATCTGTATCTGTATCTGTATCTGTATCTGTATCTGTATCTTTATCTTTATCTGTATCTGTATCTGTATCTGTATCTGTATCTGTATCTGTAACTGTATCTGTATCTGTATCTGTATCTGTATCTGTATCTGTATCTTTATCTTTATCTTTATCTTTATCTTTATCTTTATCTTTATCTTTATCTTTATCTGTATCTGTATCTTTATCTTTATCTGTATCTGTATCTGTATCTTTATCTTTATCTGTATCTGTATCTGTATCTGTATCTGTATCTGTATCTGTATCTGTATCTGTATCTGTGTCTGTATCTGTATCTGTATCTTTATCTTTATCTGTATCTGTATCTGTATCTGTATCTTTATCTTTATCTGTATCTGTATCTGTATCTGTATCTGTATCTGTATCTGTATCTATATCTGTATCTGTATCTGTATCTGTATCTGTATCTGTATCTGTATCTGTATCTGTGTCTGTATCTGTATCTGTATCTGTATCTGTATCTGTATCTGTATCTTTATCTTTATCTGTATCTGTATCTGTATCTGTATCTGTATCTGTGTCTGTATCTGTATCTGTATCTTTATCTTTATCTTTATCTGTATCTGTATCTGTATCTGTATCTTTATCTGTATCTGTATCTGTATCTGTATCTGTATCTTTATCTTTATCTTTATCTTTATCTTTATCTTTATCTTTATCTTTATCTTTATCTTTATCTTTATCTTTATCTGTATCTGTATCTGTATCTGTATCTGTATCTTTATCTGTATCTGTATTTTTATCTGTATCTGTATCTTTATCTTTATCTGTATCTGTATCTGTATCTGTATCTGTATCTGTATCTGTATCTGTATCTGTATCTGTATCTGTATCTGTATCTGTGTCTGTACCTGTATCTGTATCTTTATCTGTATCTGTATCTTTATCTGTATCTGTATCTTTATCTGTATCTGTATCTGTATCTGTATCTGTATCTGTATCTTTATCTTTATCTTTATCTGTCTGTATCTGTATATGTATCTTTATCTCTATCTCTATCTTTATCTGTATCTGTATCTGTATCTGTATCTTTATCTTTATCTTTATCTTTATCTTTATCTTTATCTTTATCTTTATCTTTATCTTTATCTTTATCTTTATCTTTATCTTTATCTTTATCTTTATCTTTATCTTTATCTTTATCTTTATCTTTATCTTTATCTTTATCTTTATCTTTATCTTTATCTTTATCTTTATCTTTATCTTTATCTTTATCTTTATCTTTATCTTTATCTTTATCTTTATCTTTATCTTTATCTTTATCTTTATCTTTATCTTTATCTTATCTTATCTGTATCTGTATATGTATATGTATCTGTATCTGTATCTGTATCTGTGTCTGTATCTGTATCTGTATCTTTATCTTTATCTGTATCTGTATCTGTATCTGTATCTTTATCTGTATCTGTATCTTTATCTTTATCTTTATCTTTATCTTTATCTTTATCTTTATCTGTATCTGTATCTGTATCTGTATCTGTGTCTGTATCTGTATCTGTATCTTTATCTTTATCTGTATCTGTATCTGTATCTGTATCTTTATCTGTATCTGTATCTTTATCTTTATCTTTATCTTTATCTTTATCTTTATCTGTATCTGTATCTGTATCTGTATCTGTATCTTTATCTGTATCTGTATTTTTATCTGTATCTGTATCTTTATCTGTATCTGTATCTGTATCTGTATCTGTATCTGTATCTGTATCTGTATCTGTATCTGTGTCTGTACCTGTATCTGTATCTTTATCTGTATCTGTATCTTTATCTGTATCTGTATCTTTATCTGTATCTGTATCTGTATCTGTATCTGTATCTGTATCTTTATCTTTATCTTTATCTGTCTGTATCTGTATATGTATCTTTATCTCTATCTCTATCTTTATCTGTATCTGTATCTGTATCTGTATCTGTATCTGTATCTTTATCTTTATCTTTATCTTTATCTTTATCTTTATCTTTATCTTTATCTTTATCTTTATCTTTATCTTTATCTTTATCTTTATCTTTATCTTTATCTTTATCTTTATCTTTATCTTTATCTTTATCTTTATCTTTATCTTTATCTTTATCTTTATCTTTATCTTTATCTTTATCTGTATCTGTATCTGTATCTGTATCTGTATCTGTATCTGTATCTGTATCTGTATCTGTATCTGTATCTTTATCTTTATCTTTATCTTTATCTTTATCTTTATCTGTATCTGTATCTGTATCTGTATCTGTATCTCTATCTGTATCTTTATCTTTATCTTTATCTTTATCTTTATCTTTATCTTTATCTTTATCTTTATCTTTATCTTTATCTTTATCTTTATCTTTATCTTATCTTATCTGTATCTGTATATGTATATGTATCTGTATCTGTATCTTTATCTTTATCTGTATCTATATCTGTATCCGTATCTGTATCTGTATCTGTATCTTTATATTTATCTTTATCTTTATTTTTATCTTTATCTTTATCTTTATCTTTATCTTTATCTTTATCTTTATCTTTATCTTTATCTTTATCTTTATCTTTATCTTTATCTTTATCTTTATCTTTATCTTTATCTTTATCTTTATCTTTATCTTTATCTTTATCTTTATCTTTATCTTTATCTTTATCTTTATCTTTATCTTTATCTTTATCTTTATCTTTATCTTTATCTTTATCTTTATCTTTATCTTTCTCTTTCTCTTTATTTTTATTTTTATCTTTATCTTTATCTTTATCTTTATCTTTATGTTTGTCTTTATCTTTATCTTTATCTGTATCTGTATCTGTATCTGTATCTGTACCTGTGTCTTTATCTTTATCTTTACCTGTATCTGTATCTGTATCCGTATCTGTATCTGTATCTGTATCTTTATCTTTATCTGTATCTGTATCTGTATCTGTATCTGTATCTGTATCTGTATCTTTATCTTTATCTTTATCTTTATCTTATCTTATCTGTATCTGTATCTGTATCTGTATCTGTATCTGTATCTGTATCTGTATCTGTATCTGTATCTTTATCTTTATCTTTATCTTTATCTTTATCTTTATCTTTATCTTTATCTTTATCTTTATCTTTATCTTTATCTTTATCTTTATCTTTATCTTTATCTTTATCTTTATCTTTATCTTTATCTTTATCTTTATCTTTATCTTTATCTTTATCTTTATCTTTATCTTTATCTTTATCTTTATCTTTATCTGTATCTGTATCTGTATCTGTATCTTTATCTCAACTTTATCTTTATATTTATCTTATCTTATCTGTATCTGTATCTGTATCTGTATCTGTATCTGTATCTTTATCTTTATCTTTATCTGTATCTGTATCTGCATCTGTATCTGTATCTGTATATGTATCTGTATCTGTATCTTTATCTTAACTTTATCTTTATCTTTATCTTATCTTATCTGTATCTGTATCTGTATCTGTATCTGTATCTGTATCTGTATCTTTATCTTTATCTTTATCTTTATCTTTATCTTTATCTTTATCTTTATCTTTATCTTTATCTGTATCTGTATCTGTATCTGTATCTGTATCTTTATCTGTATCTGTATTTTTATCTGTATCTGTATCTTTATCTGTATCTGTATCTGTATCTGTATCTGTATCTGTATCTGTATCTGTATCTGTATCTGTATCTGTATCTGTATCTGTATCTGTGTCTGTACCTGTATCTGTATCTTTATCTGTATCTGTATCTTTATCTGTATCTGTATCTTTATCTGTATCTGTATCTGTATCTGTATCTGTATCTGTATCTGTATCTTTATCTTTATCTTTATCTGTCTGTATCTGTATATGTATCTTTATCTCTATCTCTATCTTTATCTGTATCTGTATCTGTATCTGTATCTTTATCTTTATCTTTATCTTTATCTTTATCTTTATCTTTATCTTTATCTTTATCTTTATCTTTATCTTTATCTTTATCTTTATCTTTATCTTTATCTTTATCTTTATCTTTATCTTTATCTTTATCTTTATCTTTATCTTTATCTTTATCTTTATCTTTATCTTTATCTTTATCTTTATCTTTATCTTTATCTTTATCTTTATCTTTATCTGTATCTGTATCTGTATCTGTATCTTTATCTCAACTTTATCTTTATATTTATCTTATCTTATCTGTATCTGTATCTGTATCTGTATCTGTATCTGTATCTGTATCTTTATCTTTATCTTTATCTGTATCTGTATCTGCATCTGTATCTTTATCTGTATCTGTATTTTTATCTGTATCTGTATCTTTATCTGTATCTGTATCTGTATCTGTATCTGTATCTGTATCTGTATCTGTATCTGTATCTGTATCTGTATCTGTATCTGTATCTGTGTCTGTACCTGTATCTGTATCTTTATCTGTATCTGTATCTTTATCTGTATCTGTATCTTTATCTTTATATTTATCTGTATCTGTATCTGTATCTGTATCTGTATCTTTATCTTTATCTGTATCTGTATCTGTATCTGTATCTGTATCTGTATCTGTAACTGTATCTGTATCTGTATCTGTATCTGTATCTTTATCTTTATCTGTATCTGTATCTGTATCTGTATCTGTATCTGTGTCTGTATCTGTATCTGTATCTTTATCTTTATCTTTATCTGTATCTGTATCTGTATCTGTATCTTTATCTGTATCTGTATCTGTATCTGTATCTGTATCTTTATCTTTATCTTTATCTTTATTTTATCTTTATCTTTATCTTTATCTTTATCTTTATCTTTATCTTTATCTGTATCTGTATCTGTATCTGTATCTGTATCTTTATCTGTATCTGTATTTTTATCTGTATCTGTATCTTTATCTGTATCTGTATCTGTATCTGTATCTGTATCTGTATCTGTATCTGTATCTGTATCTGTATCTGTATCTGTATCTGTATCTGTGTCTGTACCTGTATCTGTATCTTTATCTGTATCTGTATCTTTATCTGTATCTGTATCTTTATCTGTATCTGTATCTGTATCTGTATCTGTATCTGTATCTGTATCTTTATCTTTATCTTTATCTGTCTGTATCTGTATATGTATCTTTATCTCTATCTCTATCTTTATCTGTATCTGTATCTGTATCTGTATCTTTATCTTTATCTTTATCTTTATCTTTATCTTTATCTTTATCTTTATCTTTATCTTTATCTTTATCTTTATCTTTATCTTTATCTTTATCTTTATCTTTATCTTTATCTTTATCTTTATCTTTATCTTTATCTTTATCTTTATCTTTATCTTTATCTTTATCTTTATCTTTATCTTTATCTTTATCTTTATCTTTATCTTTATCTTTATCTTTATCTTTATCTTATCTTATCTGTATCTGTATATGTATATGTATCTGTATCTGTATCTGTATCTGTGTCTGTATCTGTATCTGTATCTTTATCTTTATCTGTATCTGTATCTGTATCTGTATCTTTATCTGTATCTGTATCTTTATCTTTATCTTTATCTTTATCTTTATCTTTATCTTTATCTGTATCTGTATCTGTATCTGTATCTGTGTCTGTATCTGTATCTGTATCTTTATCTTTATCTGTATCTGTATCTGTATCTGTATCTTTATCTGTATCTGTATCTTTATCTTTATCTTTATCTTTATCTTTATCTTTATCTTTATCTGTATCTGTATCTGTATCTGTATCTGTATCTTTATCTGTATCTGTATTTTTATCTGTATCTGTATCTTTATCTGTATCTGTATCTGTATCTGTATCTGTATCTGTATCTGTATCTGTATCTGTATCTGTATCTGTGTCTGTACCTGTATCTGTATCTTTATCTGTATCTGTATCTTTATCTGTATCTGTATCTTTATCTGTATCTGTATCTGTATCTGTATCTGTATCTGTATCTTTATCTTTATCTTTATCTGTCTGTATCTGTATATGTATCTTTATCTCTATCTCTATCTTTATCTGTATCTGTATCTGTATCTGTATCTGTATCTGTATCTTTATCTTTATCTTTATCTTTATCTTTATCTTTATCTTTATCTTTATCTTTATCTTTATCTTTATCTTTATCTTTATCTTTATCTTTATCTTTATCTTTATCTTTATCTTTATCTTTATCTTTATCTTTATCTTTATCTTTATCTTTATCTTTATCTTTATCTTTATCTTTATCTTTATCTTTATCTTTATCTTTATCTTTATCTTTATCTTTATCTTTATCTTTATCTTTATCTTTATCTTTATCTTTATCTTTATCTTTATCTTTATCTTTATCTTTATCTTTATCTTTATCTTTATCTTTATCTTTATCTTTATCTTTCTCTTTCTCTTTATTTTTATTTTTATCTTTATCTTTATCTTTATCTTTATCTTTATGTTTGTCTTTATCTTTATCTTTATCTGTATCTGTATCTGTATCTGTATCTGTACCTGTGTCTTTATCTTTATCTTTACCTGTATCTGTATCTGTATCCGTATCTGTATCTGTATCTGTATCTTTATCTTTATCTGTATCTGTATCTGTATCTGTATCTGTATCTGTATCTGTATCTGTATCTTTATCTTTATCTTTATCTTTATCTTATCTTATCTGTATCTGTATCTGTATCTGTATCTGTATCTGTATCTGTATCTGTATCTGTATCTGTATCTTTATCTTTATCTTTATCTTTATCTTTATCTTTATCTTTATCTTTATCTTTATCTTTATCTTTATCTTTATCTTTATCTTTATCTTTATCTTTATCTTTATCTTTATCTTTATCTTTATCTTTATCTTTATCTTTATCTTTATCTTTATCTTTATCTTTATCTTTATCTTTATCTTTATCTTTATCTTTATCTGTATCTGTATCTGTATCTGTATCTTTATCTCAACTTTATCTTTATATTTATCTTATCTTATCTGTATCTGTATCTGTATCTGTATCTGTATCTGTATCTTTATCTTTATCTTTATCTGTATCTGTATCTGCATCTGTATCTGTATCTGTATATGTATCTGTATCTGTATCTTTATCTTAACTTTATCTTTATCTTTATCTTATCTTATCTGTATCTGTATCTGTATCTGTATCTGTATCTGTATCTGTATCTGTATCTTTATCTTTATCTTTATCTTTATCTTTATCTGTATCTGTATCTGTATCTGTATCTTTATCTTAACTTTATCTTTATCTTTATCTTATCTTATCTGTATCTGTATCTGTATCTGTATCTGTATCTGTATTTGTATCTGTATCTGTATCTGTATCTGTATCTGTATCTGTATCTGTATCTGTATCTGTATCTTTATCTGTATCTGTATCTGTATCTTTATCTTTATCTTTACCTGTATCTGTATCTGTATCTTTATCTTTATCTTTATGTTTGTCTTTATCTTTATCTTTATCTGTACCTGTATCTGTATCTGTATCTTTATCTTTATCTTTATCTTTATCTTTATCTTTATCTTTATCTTTATCTTTATCTTTATCTTTATCTTTATCTTTATCTTTATCTTTATCTTTATCTTTATCTGTATCTGTATCTGTATCTGTATCTGTATCTTTATCTTTATATGTATCTGTATCTGTATCTGTATCTGTACCTGTATCTGTATCTGTATCTGTATCTGTATCTGTATCTGTATCTTTATCTTTATCTTTATCTTTATCTTTATCTTTATCTGTATCTGTATCTGTATCTTTATCTGTATCTGTATCTGTATCTGTACCTTTATCTGTATCTGTATCTGTATTTTTATCCTTATCTTTATCTTTATCTTTATCTTTATCTTTATCTTTATCTTTATCTTTATCTTTATCTTTATCTTTATCTTTATCTTTATCTTTATCTTTATCTTTATCTTTATCTTTATCTTTATCTTTATCTTTATCTTTATCTTTATCTTTATCTTTATCTTTATCTTTATCTTTATCTTTATGTTTATCTTTATCTTTATCTTTGTCTTTATCTTTATCTTTATCTTTATCTTTATCTTTATCTTTACCTTTATCTTTATCTTTCTCTTTATCTTTATCTTTATGTTTATCTTTATCTTTATCTTTATCTTTATCTTTATCTTTATCTTTATCTTTATATTTATCTGTATCTGTATCTGTATCTGTATCTGTATCTTTATCTTTATCTGTATCTGTATCTGTATCTGTATCTGTAACTGTATCTGTATCTGTATCTGTATCTGTATCTGTATATGTATCTTTATCTTTATCTTTATCTTTATCTTTATCTTTATCTTTATCTTTATCTTTATCTGTATCTGTATCTGTATCTTTATCTGTGTCTGTATCTTTATCTGTATCTGTATCTGTATCTTTATCTGTATCTGTATCTGTATCTGTATCTGTATCTGTATCTGTATCTGTATCTGTATCTGTATCTGTATCTGTATCTGTATCTGTGTCTGTATCTGTATCTGTATCTGTATCTGTATCTTTATCTGTATCTGTATCTTTATCTGTATCTGTATCTTTATCTGTATCTGTATCTTTATCTTTATCTGTATCTGTATCTGTATCTGTATCTGTATCTGTATCTGTATCTGTATCTTTATCTTTATCTTTATCTTTATCTTTATCTGTATCTGTATCTTTATCTGTATCTGTATCTGTATCTGTATCTGTATCTGTATCTGTATCTGTATCTGTATCTGTATCTGTATCTCTATCTGTATCTGTATCTTTATCTGTATCTGTATCTTTATCTGTATCTGTATCTTTATCTGTATCTGTATCTGTATCTGTATCTTTATCTGTATCTGTATCTTTATCTGTATCTGTATCTTTATCTTTATCTGTATCTGTATCTGTATCTGTATCTGTATCTGTATCTGTATCTGTATCTGTATCTGTATCTGTATCTGTATCTTTATCTTTATCTTTATCTTTATCTTTATCTTTACCTGTATCTGTATCTGTATCTTTATCTGTATCTGTATCTTTATCTGTATCTGTATCTTTATCTGTATCTGTATCTGTATCTGTATCTGTATCTGTATCTGTATCTGTATCTGTATCTGTATCTGTATCTGTATCTGTATCTGTATCTGTATCTGTATCTGTATCTGTATCTGTATCTGTATTTGTATCTGTGTCTGTATCTGTATCTGTATCTGTATCTTTATCTGTATCTGTATCTTTATCTGTATCTGTATCTGTATCTGTATCTGTATCTGTATCTGTACCTGTATCTGTATCTGTATCTGTATCTGTATCTGTATCTGTATCTGTATCTGTATCTTTATCTTTATCTTTATCTTTATCTGTATCTGTATCTGTATCTGTATCTTTATCTGTATCTGTATCTGTATCTCTATCTGTACCTTTATCTGTATCTGTATCTGTATCTGTATCTGTATCTTTATCTTTATCTTTATCTTTATCTTTATCTTTATCTGTCTGTATCTGTATCTGTATCTTTATCTCTATCTCTATCTTTATCTGTATCTGTATCTTTATCTTCATCTTTATCTTTATCTTTATCTTTATCTTTATCTTTATCTTTATCTTTATCTTTATCTTTATCTTTATCTTTATCTTTATCTTTATCTTTATCTTTATCTTTATCTTTATCTTTATCTTTATCTTTATCTTTATCTTTATCTGTATCTGTATCTGTATCTGTATCTGTATCTGTATCTGTATCTGTATCTGTATCTTTATCTTTATCTTTATCTTTATCTTTATCTTTATCTTTATCTTTATCTTTATCTTTATCTTTATCTTTACCTGTATCTGTATCTGTATCTTTATCTTTATCTTTATCTTTATCTTTATCTTTATCTTTATCTTTATCTTTATCTTTATCTTAATCTTTATCTTTATCTTTATCTTTATCTTTATCTTTATCTTTATCTTTATCTTTATCTTTATCTTTATCTTTGTCTTTATCTTTATCTTTATCTTTATCTTTATCTTTATCTTTATCTTTATCTTTATCTTTATCTTTCTCTTTATCTTTATCTTTATCTTTATCTTTATGTTTGTCTTTATCTTTATCTTTATCTGTACCTGTATCTGTATCTGTATCTGTATCTGTATCT
The DNA here is from genome assembly GCF_028408465.1 of Anastrepha ludens. NCBI lineage: Eukaryota > Metazoa > Arthropoda > Insecta > Diptera > Tephritidae > Anastrepha > Anastrepha ludens. The sequence goes on from NW_026530045.1 coordinate 93,082, forward strand.
GTATCTGTATCTTTATCTGTATCTGTATCTTTATCTTTATCTTTAGCTTTACCTGTATCTGTATCTGTATCTTTATCTTTATCTTTATGTTTGTCTTTATCTTTATCTTTATCTGTACCTGTATCTGTATCTGTATCTTTATCTTTATCTTTATCTTTATCTTTATCTTTATCTTTATCTTTATCTTTATCTTTATCTTTATCTTTATCTTTATCTTTATCTTTATCTTTATCTTTATCTTTATCTTTATCTTTATCTTTATCTTTATCTTTATCTTTATCTTTATCTTTATCTTTATCTTTATCTTTATCTTTATCTTTATCTTTATCTTTATCTTTATCTTTATCTTTATCTTTATCTTTATCTTTATCTTTATCTTTATCTTTATCTTTATCTTTATCTTTATCTTTATCTTTATCTTTATCTTTATCTTTATCTTTATCTTTATCTTTATCTTTATCTTTATCTTTATCTTTATCTTTATCTTTATCTTTATCTGTATCTGTATCTGTATCTGTATCTGTATCTTTATCTTTATATGTATCTGTATCTGTATCTGTATCTGTACCTGTATCTGTATCTGTATCTGTATCTGTATCTGTATCTGTATCTTTATCTTTATCTTTATCTTTATCTGTATCTGTATCTGTATCTGTATCTTTATCTGTATCTGTATCTGTATCTGTATCTGTATGTGTACCTTTATCTGTATCTGTATCTGTATTTTTATCCTTATCTTTATCTTTATCTTTATCTTTATCTTTATCTTTATCTTTATCTTTATCTTTATCTTTATCTTTATCTTTATCTTTATCTTTATCTTTATCTTTATCTTTATCTTTATCTTTATCTTTATCTTTATCTTTATCTTTATCTTTATCTTTATCTTTATCTTTATCTTTATCTTTATCTTTATCTTTATCTTTATCTTTATCTTTATCTTTATCTTTATCTTTATCTTTATCTTTATCTTTATCTTTATCTTTATCTTTATCTTTATCTTTATGTTTATCTTTATCTTTATCTTTATCTTTATCTTTATCTTTATCTTTATCTTTATCTTTATCTTTATCTTTATCTTTATCTTTATCTTTATCTTTATCTTTACCTTTATCTTTATCTTTATCTTTATCTTTATCTTTATCTTTATCTTTATCTTTATCTTTATCTTTATCTTTATCTTTATCTTTATCTTTATCTTTATCTTTATCTTTATCTTTATCTTTATCTTTATCTTTATCTTTATCTTTATCTTTATCTTTATCTTTATCTTTATCTTTATCTTTATCTTTATCTTTATCTTTATCTGTATCTGTATCTGTATCTGTATCTGTATCTTTATCTTTATCTGTATCTGTATCTGTATCTGTATCTGTATCTGTATCTGTAACTGTATCTGTATCTGTATCTGTATCTGTATCTGTATCTGTATCTTTATCTTTATCTTTATCTTTATCTTTATCTTTATCTTTATCTTTATCTGTGTCTGTATCTGTATCTTTATCTCAACTTTATCTTTATATTTATCTTATCTTATCTGTATCTGTATCTGTATCTGTATCTGTATCTGTATCTGTATCTGTATCTGTATCTTTATCTTTATCTTTATCTGTATCTTATCTGTATCTGTATCTGTATCTGTATCTGTATCTGTATCTGTATCTGTATCTGTATTTGTATCTGTATCTGTATCTGTATCTGTATCTGTATCTGTATCTGTATCTGTATCTGTATCTGTATCTGTATCTGTATCTTTATCTTTATCTTTATCTTTATCTTTATCTTTATCTTTATCTTTATCTTTATCTTTATCTTTATCTTTATCTTTACCTTTATCTTTATCTTTATCTTTATCTTTATCTTTATCTTTATCTTTATCTTTATCTTTATCTTTATCTTTATCTTTATCTTTATCTTTATCTTTATCTTTATCTTTATCTTTATCTTTATCTTTATCTTTATCTTTATCTTTATCTTTATCTTTATCTTTATCTTTATCTTTATCTTTATCTTTATCTTTATCTTTATCTTTATCTTTATCTTTATCTTTATCTGTATCTGTATCTGTATCTGTATCTGTATCTGTATCTGTATCTGTATCTGTATCTGTATCTTTATCTTTATCTTTATCTTTATCTTTATCTTTATCTTTATCTTTATCTTTATCTTTATCTTTATCTTTATCTTTATCTTTATCTTTATCTTTATCTTTATCTTTATCTTTATCTTTATCTTTATCTTTATCTTTATCTTTATCTTTATCTTTATCTGTATCTGTATCTGTATCTGTATCTTTATCTCAACTTTATCTTTATATTTATCTTATCTTATCTGTATCTGTATCTGTATCTGTATCTGTATCTGTATCTGTATCTTTATCTTTATCTTTATCTGTATCTTATCTGTATCTGTATCTGTATCTGTATCTGTATCTGTATCTGTATTTGTATCTGTATCTGTATCTGTATCTGTATCTGTATCTGTATCTGTATCTGTATCTGTATCTGTATCTGTATCTGTATCTTTATCTTTATCTTTATCTTTATCTTTATCTTTATCTTTATCTTTATCTTTATCTTTATCTTTATCTTTATCTTTATCTTTATCTTTATCTTTATCTTTATCTTTATTTTTATCTTTATCTTTATCTTTATCTTTATCTGTATCTGTATCTGTATCTGTATCTGTATCTGTATCTGTATCTGTATCTGTATCTGTATCTGTATCTGTATCTGTATCTGTATCTGTATCTGTATCTTTATCTTTATCTGTATCTGTATCTGTATCTGTATCTGTATCTGTATTTGTATCTGTATCTGTATCTGTATCTGTATCTGTATCTGTATCTGTATCTGTATCTTTATCTGTATCTTTATCTTTATCTTTATCTTTATCGTTATCGTTATCTTTATCTTTATCTGTATCTGTATCTGTATGTGTATCTGTATCTGTATCTTTATCTTTATCTGTATCTGTATCTTTATCTTTATCTTTATCTTTATCTTTATCTTTATCTTTATGTTTGTCTTTATCTCTATCTTTATCTTTATCTGTATCTGTATCTGTATCTGTATCTTTATCTTTATCTTTACCTGTATCTGTATCTGTATCCGTATCTGTATCTGTACCTGTATCTGTATCTGTATCTGTATCTGTATCTGTATCTTTATCTTTATCTTTATCTTTATCTTTATCTTATCTTATCTGTATCTGTATCTGTATCTGTATCTTTATCTGTATCTTTATCTTTATCTTTATCTTTATCTTTATCTTTATCTTTATCTTTATCTTTATCTTTATCTTTATCTTTATCTTTATCTTTATCTTTATCTTTATCTTTATCTTTATCTTTATCTTTATCTTTATCTTTATCTTTATCTTTATCTTTATCTTTATCTGTATCTATATCTGTATCCGTATCTGTATCTTTATCTGTATCTGTATCTGTATCTGTATCTGTATCTTTATCTTTATCCGTATCTGTATCTATGTCTGTATCTGTATCTGTATCTGTATCTGTATCTGTATCTGTATCTGTATCTGTATCTGTATCTGTATCTGTATCTGTATCTGTATCTTTATCTTTATCTGTATCTGTATCTGTATCTGTATCTTTATCTGTATCTGTATCTTTATCTGTATCTGTATCTGTATCTGTATCTGTATCTGTATCTGTATTTGTATCTGTATCTGTATCTGTATCTGTATCTGTATCTGTATCTGTATATGTATCTGTATCTGTATCTGTAACTGTATCTGTATCTGTAACTGTATCTGTATTTGTACCTGTATCTGTATCTCTATCTTTATCTTTATCTTTATCTTTATCTTTATCTTTATCTTTATCTTTATCTTTATCTGTATCTGTATCTGTATCTTTATCTTTATCTTTATCTTTATCTTTATCTTTATCTTTATCTTTATCTTTATCTTTATCTTTATCTTTATCTTTATCTTTATCTTTATCGTTATCTTTATCTTTCTCTTTATCTTTATCTTTATCTTTATCTTTATCTTTATCTTTATCTTTATCTTTATCTTTATCTTTATCTTTATCTTTATCTTTATCTTTCTCTTTCTCTTTATTTTTATTTTTATCTTTATCTTTATCTTTATCTTTATCTTTATCTTTATCTTTATCTTTATCTGTATCTGTATCTGTATCTGTATCTGTATCTGTATCTGTATCTGTATCTGTATCCGTATCTGTATCTGTATCTGTATCTGTATCTGTATCTTTATCTTTATCTTTATCCGTATCTGTATCTGTATCTGTATCTGTATCTGTTTCTTTACCTGTATCTGTATCTGTATCTGTATCTGTATCTGTATCTGTATTTGTATCTTTATATTTATCCTTATCTTTATTTTTATCTTTATCTTTATCTTTATCTTTATCTTTATCTTTATCTTTATCTTTATCTTTATCTTTATCTTTATCTTTATCTTTATCTTTATCTTTATCTTTATCTTTCTCTTTCTCTTTATTTTTATCTTTATCTTTATCTTTATCTTTATCTTTATCTTTATATTTATGTTTGTCTTTATCTTTATCTTTATCTGTATCTGTATCTGTATCTGTATCTGTATCTGTATCTTTATCTTTATCTTTACCTGTATCTGTATCTGTATCCGTATCTGTATCTGTATCTGTATCTTTATCTTTATCTTTATCTGTATCTGTATCTGTATCTGTATCTTTATCTTTATCTTTATCTTTATCTTTATCTTATCTTATCTGTATCTGTATCTGTATCTGTATCTGTATCTGTATCTGTATCTGTATCTGTATCTTTATCTTTATCTTTATCTTTATCTTTATCTTTATCTTTATCTTTATCTTTATCTTTATCTTTATCTTTATCTTTATCTTTATCTTTATCTTTATCTTTATCTTTATCTTTATCTTTATCTTTATCTTTATCTTTATCTTTATCTTTATCTTTATCTTTATCTTTATCTTTACCTTTATCTTTATCTTTATCTTTATCTTTATCTTTATCTTTATCTTTATCTTTATCTTTATCTTTATCTTTATCTTTATCTTTATCTTTATCTTTATCTTTATCTTTATCTGTATCTGTATCTGTATCTGTATCTTTATCTTTATCTGTATCTGTATCTGTATCTGTATCTGTATCTGTATCTGTAACTGTATCTGTATCTGTATCTGTATCTGTATCTGTATCTGTATCTGTATCTGTATCTTTATCTTTATCTTTATCTTTATCTTTATCTTTATCTTTATCTTTACCTGTATCTGTATCTGTATCTTTATCTGTATCTGTATCTTTATCTGTATCTGTATCTTTATCTGTATCTGTATCTTTATCTGTATCTGTATCTGTATCTGTATCTGTATCTGTATCTGTATCTGTATCTGTATCTGTATCTGTATCTGTATTTGTATCTGTGTCTGTATCTGTATCTGTATCTGTATCTTTATCTGTATCTGTATCTGTATCTGTATCTGTATCTGTATCTGTATCTGTATCTGTATCTGTACCTGTATCTGTATCTGTATCTGTATCTGTATCTGTATCTGTATCTGTATCTGTATCTGTATCTGTATCTTTATCTTTATCTTTATCTGTATCTGTATCTGTATCTGTATCTGTATCTGTATCTTTATCTGTATCTGTATCTGTATCTGCACCCTTATCTGTATCTGTATCTGTATCTGTACCTGTATCTTTATCTTTATCTTTATCTTTATCTTTATCTGTCTGTATCTGTATCTGTATCTTTATCTCTATCTCTATCTTTATCTGTATCTGTATCTTTATCTTTATCTTTATCTTTATCTTTATCTTTATCTTTATCTTTATCTTTATCTTTATCTTTATCTTTATCTTTATCTTTATCTTTATCTTTATCTTTATCTGTATCTGTATCTGTATCTGTATCTGTATCTGTATCTGTATCTTTATCTTTATCTTTATCTTTATCTTTATCTTTATCTTTATCTTTATCTTTATCTTTATCTTTATCTTTATCTTTATCTTTATCTTTATCTTTATCTGTATCTGTATCTGTATCTGTATCAGTATCTGTATCTGTATTTTTATCTTTATCTTTATCTTTCTCTTTATCTTTATCTTTATCTTTATCTTTATCTTTATCTTTATCTTTATCTTTATCTGTATCTCTATCTGTATCTGTATCTTTATCTGTATCTGTATCTGTGTCTGTATCTGTACCTGTATCTGTATCTGTATCTGTATCTGTATCTGTATCTGTATCTGTATCTGTATCTGTATTTTTATCTTTATCTTTATCTGTATCTGTATCTGTATCTGTATCTGTATCTGTATCTGTATCTGTATCTGTATCTGTATCTGTATCTTTATCTTTATCTTTATCTTTATCTTTATCTTTATCTTTATCTTTATCTTTACCTGTATCTGTATCTGTATCTTTATCTGTATCTGTATCTTTATCTGTATCTGTATCTTTATCTGTATCTGTATCTTTATCTGTATCTGTATCTGTATCTGTATCTGTATCTGTATCTCTATCTGTATCTGTATCTTTATCTGTATCTGTATCTGTGTCTGTATCTGTACCTGTATCTGTATCTGTATCTGTATCTGTATATGTATCTGTATCTGTATCTGTATCTGTATTTTTATCTTTATCTTTATCTTTATCTGTATCTGTATCTGTATCTGTATCTGTATCTGTATCTGTATCTGTATCTGTATCTGTATCTGTATCTGTATCTGTACCTGTATCTTTATCTGTATCTATGTCTTTATCTTTATCTTTATCTTTATCTTTATCCTTATCTTTATCTTTATCTTATCTTATCTGTATCTGTATCTGTATCTGTATCTGTATCTGTATCTGTATCTGTATCTGTACCTGTATCTGTATCTGTATCTGTATCTGTATATGTATCTGTATCTTTATCTTTATCTTTATCTTTATCTTTATCTGTATCTGTATCTGTATCTGTATCTGTATCTGTTTCTTTATATGTATCTGTATCTGAATCTGTATCTGTATCTGTATCTGTAATCTTTATCTTTATCTTTATCTTTATCTTTATCTTTATCTTTATCTTTATCTTTATCTTTATCTTTATCTTTATCTTTATCTTTATCTTTATCTTTATCTTTATCTTTATCTTTATCTTTATCTTTATCTTTATCTTTATCTTTATCTTTATCTTTATCTTTATCTTTATCTTTATCTTTATCTTTATCTTTATCTTTATCTTTATCTTTATCTTTATCTTTATCTTTATCTTTATCTTTATCTTTATCTTTATCTTTATCTTTATCTTTATCTTTATCTTTATCTTTATCTTTATCTTTATCTTTATCTGTATCTGTATCTGTATCTGTATCTTTATCTTTATCTGTATCTGTATCTGTATCTGTATCTGTATCTGTATCTGTATCTGTATCTGTATCCGTATCTGTATCTGTATCTGTATCTGTATCTGTATCTGTATCTGTATCTTTATCTTTATCTTTATCCGTATCTGTATCTGTATCTGTATCTGTATCTGTTTCTTTACCTGTATCTGTATCTGTATCTGTATCTGTATCTGTATCTGTATTTGTATCTTTATCTTTATCTTTATCTTTATCTTTATCTGTATCTGTATCTGTATATGTATCTTTATCTGTATCTGTATCTTTATCTGTATCTGTATCTGTATCTGTATCTGTATCTGTATCTGTATCTGTATCTGTATCTGTATCTGTATCTGTATCTGTATCTGTGTCTGTATCTGTATCTGTATCTTTATCTTTATCTGTATCTGTATCTGTATCTTTATCTGTATCTGTATCTGTATCTGTATCTGTATCTTTATCTTAACTTTATCTTTATCTTTATCTTATCTTATCTGTATGTGTATCTGTATCTGTATCTGTATCTGTATCTTTATCTTTATCTTTATCTTTATCTTTATCTTTATCTTTATCTTTATCTTTATCTTTATCTTTATCTTTATCTTTATCTTTATCTTTATCTTTATCTTTATCTTTATCTTTATCTTTATCTTTATCTTTATCTTTATCTTTATCTTTATCTTTATCTTTATCTTTATCTTTATCTTTATCTTTATCTTTATCTTTATCTTTATCTTTATCTTTATCTTTATCTTTATCTTTATCTTTATCTTTATCTTTATCTTTATCTTTATCTTTATCTTTATCTTTATCTTTATCTTTATCTGTATCTGTATCTGTATCTGTATCTGTATCTGTATCTTTATCTTTATCTTTATCTTTATCTGTATCTGTATCTGTATCTGTATCTGTATCTGTATCTGTATCTGTATCTGTATCTTTATCTTAACTTTATCTTTATCTTTATCTTATCTTATCTGTATCTGTATCTGTATCTGTATCTGTATCTTTATCTTTATCTTTATCTTTATCTTTATCTTTATCTTTATCTTTATCTTTATCTTTATCTTTATCTTTATCTTTATCTTTATCTTTATCTTTATCTTTATCTTTATCTTTATCTTTATCTTTATCTTTATCTTTATCTTTATCTTTATCTTTATCTTTATCTTTATCTTTATCTTTATCTTTATCTTTATCTTTATCTTTATCTTTATCTGTATCTGTATCTGTATCTGTATCTGTATCTTTATCTGTATCTGTATCTGTATCTGTATCTGTATCTGTATCTGTATCTGTATCTGTATCTTTATCTTTATCTGTATCTGTATCTGTATCTGTATCTGTATCTGTATCTGTATCTGTATTTGTATCTGTATCTGTATCTGTATCTGTATCTGTATCTGTATCTGTATCTGTATCTGTATCTGTATCTGTATCTGTATCTGTATCTGTATCTGTATCTTTATCTGTATCTTTATCTTTATCTTTATCGTTATCGTTATCTTATCTTATCTGTATCTGTATCTGTATCTGTATCTGTATCTGTATCTGTATCTGTATCTGTATCTGTATCTGTATCTTTATCTTTATCTCTATCTTTATCTTTATCTTTATGTTTGTCTTTATCTTTATCTTTATCTTTATCTGTATCTGTATCTGTATCTGTATCCTTATCTTTATCTTTACCTGTATCTGTATCTGTATCTTTATCTTTATCTTTATCTTTATCTTTATCTTAATCTTTATCTTTATCTTTATCTTTATCTTTATCTTTATCTTTATCTTTATCTTTATCTTTATCTTTGTCTTTATCTTTATCTTTATCTTTATCTTTATCTTTATCTTTATCTTTATCTTTCTCTTTATCTTTATCTTTATCTTTATCTTTATGTTTGTCTTTATCTTTATCTTTATCTGTACCTGTATCTGTATCTGTATCTTTATCTTTATCTTTATCTTTATCTTTATCTTTATCTTTATCTTTATCTTTATCTTTATCTTTATCTTTATCTTTATCTTTATCTTTATCTTTATCTTTATCTTTATCTTTATCTTTATCTTTATCTTTATCTTTATCTTTATCTTTATCTTTATCTTTATCTTTATCTTTATCTTTATCTTTATCTTTACCTTTATCTTTATCTGTATCTGTATCTGTATCTGTATCTGTATCTTTATCTTTATATGTATCTGTATCTGTATCTGTATCTGTACCTGTATCTGTATCTGTATCTGTATCTGTATCTGTATCTGTATCTGTATCTGTATCTGTATCTGTATCTGTACCTGTATCTGTATCTGTATCTGTATCTGTATCTGTATCTGTATCTTTATCTGTATCTGTATCTGTATCTGTATCTGTATCTGTACCTTTATCTGTATCTGTATCTGTATTTTTATCCTTATCTTTATCTTTATCTTTATCTTTATCTTTATCTTTATCTTTATCTTTATCTTTATCTTTATCTTTATCTTTATCTTCTCTATCTGTATCTGTATCTGTATCTGTATCTTTATCTCTATCTCTATCTGTATCTGTATCTGTATCTGTATCTGTATCTGTATCTGTATCTGTATCTGTATCTGTATCTGTATCTGTATCTGTATCTGTATCTGTATCTGTATCTGTATCTGTATCTGTATCTGTATCTGTATCTGTATCTGTATCTGTATCTTTATCTTTATCTTTATCTTTACCTTTATCTGTATCTGTATCTGTATCTTTATCTTTATCTTTATCTTTATCTTTATCTTTATCTTTATCTTTATCTTTATCTTTATCTTTATCTTTATCTTTATCTTTATCTTTATCTTTATCTTTATCTTTATCTTTATCTGTATCTTTATCTTTATCTTTATCTTTATCTTTATCTTTATCTTTATCTTTATCTTTATCTTTATCTTTATCTTTATCTTTATCTTTATCTTTATCTTTATCTTTATCTTTATCTTTATCTTTATCTTTATCTTTATCTTTATCTTTATCTTTATCTTTATCTTTATCTTTATCTTTATCTTTATCTTTATCTGTATCTGTATCTGTATCTGTATCTGTATCTTTATCTTTATCTGTATCTGTATCTGTATCTGTATCTGTACCTGTATCTGTATCTGTATCTGTACCTGTATCTGTATCTGTATCTGTATCTGTATCTGTATCTTTATCTTTATCTTTATCTTTATCTGTATCTGTATCTGTATCTGTATCTGCATCTGTATCTTTATCTGTATCTGTATCTGTATCTGTATCTGTATTTTTATCTTTATCTTTATCTTTATCTTTATCTTTATCTTTATCTTTATCTTTATCGTTATCTTTATCTTTATCTTTATCTTTATCTTCTTTATCTGTATCTGTATCTGTATCTGTATCTTTATCTCTATCTGTATCTGTATCTGTATCTGTATCTGTATCTGTATCTGTATCTGTATCTGTATCTGTATCTGTATCTGTATCTGTATCTGTATCTGTATCTGTATCTGTATCTGTATCTGTATCTGTATCTGTACCTGTATCTGTATCTGTATCTGTATCTGTATCTGTATCTGTATCTGTATCTGTATCTTTATCTGTATCTGTATCTGTATCTGTATCTGTATCTGTATCTGTATCTGTATCTGTACCTGTATCTGTATCTGTATCTGTATCTGTATCTGTATCTGTATCTGTATCTGTATCTGTATCTGTATCTTTATCTGTATCTGTATCTGTATCTGTATCTGTATCTGTATCTTTATCTTTATCTTTATCTTTATCTTTATCTTTATATTTATCTTTATCTTTATCTTTATCTTTATCTTTATCTTTATCTTTATCTTTATCTTTATCTTTATCTTTATCTTTATCGTTATCTTTATCTTTATCTTTCTCTTTATCTTTATCTTTATCTTTATCTTTATCTTTATCTTTATCTTTATCTTTATCTTTATCTTTATCTTTATCTTTATCTTTATCTTTATCTTTATCTTTATCTTTATCTTTATCTTTATCTTTATCTTTATCTTTATCTTCTTTATCTGTATCTGTATCTGTATCTGTATCTTTATCTCTATCTGTATCTGTATCTGTATCTGTATCTGTATCTGTATCTGTATCTGTATCTGTACCTGTATCTGTATCTGTATCTGTATCTGTATCTGTATCTGTATCTGTATCTGTATCTGTATCTGTATCTGTATCTGTATCTTTATCTGTATCTGTATCTGTATCTGTATCTGTATCTGTATCTGTATCTGTATCTGTATCTGTATCTGTATCTGTATCTGTATCTGTATCTTTATCTTTATCTGTATCTGTATCTGTATCTGTATCTTTATCTGTATCTGTATCTTTATCTGTATCTGTATCTGTATCTGTATCTGTATCTGTATCTGTATCTGTATCTGTATCTGTATATGTATATGTATCTGTATCTGTATCTGTAACTGTATCTGTATCTGTAACTGTATCTGTATTTGTACCTGTATCTGTATCTTTATCTTTATCTTTATCTTTATCTTTATCTTTATCTTTATCTTTATCTTTATCTTTATCTTTATCTTTATCTTTATCTTTATCTTTATCTTTATCTTTATCTTTATCTTTATCTTTATCTTTATCGTTATCTTTATCTTTATCTTTCTCTTTATCTTTATCTTTATCTTTATCTTTATCTTTATCTTTATCTTTATCTTTATCTTTATCTTTATCTTTATCTTTATCTTTATCTTTATCTTTATCTTTATCTTTATCTTTATCTTTATCTTTATCTTTATCTTTATCTTTATCTTTATCTTTATCTTTATCTTTATCTTTATCTTTATCTTTATCTTTATCTTTATCTTTATCTTTATCTTTATCTTTATCTTTATCTTTATCTTTATCTTTATCTTTATCTTTATCTTTATCTTTATCTTTATCTTTATCTTTATCTTTATCTTTATCTTTATCTTTATCTTTATCTTTATCTTTATCTTTATCTTTATCTTTATCTTTATCTTTATCTTTATCTTTATCTTTATCTTTATCTTTATCTTTATCTTTATCTTTGTCTTTATCTTTATCTTTATCTTTATCTTTATCTGTATCTGTATCTGTATCTGTATCTGTATCTGTATCTGTATCTGTATCTTTATCTTTATCTGTATCTGTATCTGTATCTGTATCTGTATCTGTATCTGTAACTGTATCTGTATCTGTATCTGTATCTGTATCTGTATCTTTATCTTTATCTTTATCTTTATCTTTATCTTTATCTTTACCTGTATCTGTATCTGTATCTTTATCTGTATCTGTATCTTTATCTGTATCTGTATCTGTATCTGTATCTGTATCTGTATCTGTATCTGTATCTGTATCTGTATCTGTATCTGTATCTGTATCTGTATCTGTATCTGTATCTGTATTTGTATCTGTGTCTGTATCTGTATCTGTATCTGTATCTTTATCTGTATCTGTATCTGTATCTTTATCTGTATCTGTATCTTTATCTGTATCTGTGTCTGTATCTGTATCTGTATCTGTATCTGTACCTGTATCTGTATCTGTATCTGTATCTGTATCTGTATCTGTATCTGTATCTGTATCTGTATCTGTATCTGTATCTGTATCTTTATCTTTATCTTTATCTGTATCTGTATCTGTATCTGTATCTTTATCTGTATCTGTATCTGTATCTGTATCTGTATCTGTACCTTTATCTGTATCTGTATCTGTATCTGTATCTGTATCTTTATCTTTATCTTTATCTTTATCTTTATCTTTATCTGTCTGTATCTGTATCTGTATCTTTATCTCTATCTCTATCTTTATCTGTATCTGTATCTTTATCTTTATCTTTATCTTTATCTTTATCTTTATCTTTATCTTTATCTTTATCTTTATCTTTATCTTTATCTTTATCTTTATCTTTATCTTTATCTTTATCTTTATCTTTATCTGTATCTGTATCTGTATCTGTATCTGTATCTGTATCTGTATCTGTATCTGTATCTTTATCTTTATCTTTATCTTTATCTTTATCTTTATCTTTATCTTTATCTTTATCTTTATCTTTATCTTTATCTTAATCTGTATCTGTATCTGTATCTGTATCAGTATCTGTATCTTTATTTTTATCTTTATCTTTATCTTTATCTGTATCTGTATCTTTATCTTTATCTTTATCTTTATCTTTATGTTTGTCTTTATCTCTATCTTTATCTTTATCTGTATCTGTATCTTTATCTTTATCTTTACCTGTATCTGTATCTGTATCCGTATCTGTATCTGTACCTGTATCTGTATCTTTATCTTTATCTGTATCTGTATCTTTATCTTTATCTTTATCTTTATCTTTATCTTTATCTTTATCTTTATCTTTATCTTTATCTTTATCTTTATCTTTATCTTTATCTTTATCTGTATCTGTATCTGTATCTGTATCTGTATCTGTATCTGTATCTGTATCTGTATCTTTATCTTTATCTTTATCTTTATCTTTATCTTTATCTTTATCTGTATCTGTATCTGTATCTGTATCTGTATCTGTATCTGTATCTTTATCTGTATCTATATCTTTATCTTTATCTTTATCTTTATCTTTATCCTTATCTTTATCTTTATCTTATCTTATCTGTATCTGTATCTGTATCTGTATCTGTATCTGTATCTGTATCTTTATCTGTATCTGTATCTGTATCTGTATCTGTACCTGTATCTGTATCTGTATCTGTATCTGTATCTGTATCTTTATCTTTATCTGTATCTGTATCTGTATCTGTTTCTTTATATGTATCTGTATCTGTATCTGTATCTGTAATCTTTATCTTTATCTTTATCTTTATCTTTATCTTTATCTTTATCTTTATCTTTATCTTTATCTTTATCTTTATCTTTATCTTTATCTTTATCTTTATCTTTATCTTTATCTTTATCTTTATCTTTATCTTTATCTTTATCTTTATCTGTATCTGTATCTGTATCTTTATCTTTATCTTTATCCGTATCTGTATCTGTATCTGTATCTGTATCTGTATCTGTTTCTTTACCTGTATCTGTATCTGTATCTGTACCTGTATCTGTATCTGTATCTGTATCTGTATCTGTATCTGTATTTGTATCTTTATCTTTATCTTTATCTGTATCTGTATCTGTATCTGTATCTTTATCTGTATCTGTATCTTTATCTGTATCTGTATCTGTATCTGTATCTGTATCTGTATCTGTATCTGTATCTGTATCTGTATCTGTATCTGTATCTGTATCTGTGTCTGTATCTGTATCTGTATCTTTATCTTTATCTGTATCTGTATCTGTATCTTTATCTGTATCTGTGTCTGTATCTGTATCTGTATCTTTATCTTTATCTTTATCTTTATCTTTATCTTTATCTGTATCTGTATCTGTATCTGTATCTTTATCTTAACTTTATCTTTATCTTTATCTTATCTTATCTGTATCTGTATCTGTATCTGTATCTGTATCTGTATCTTTATCTTTATCTGTATCTGTATCTGTATCTGTATCTGTATCTGTATCTGTATCTGTATCTGTATCTTTATCTTAACTTTATCTTTATCTTTATCTTATCTTATCTGTATCTGTATCTGTATCTGTATCTGTATCTGTATCTGTATCTGTATTTGTATCTGTATCTGTATCTGTATCTGTATCTGTATCTGTATCTGTATCTGTATCTGTATCTGTATCTGTATCTGTATCTGTATCTGTATCTGTATCTTTATCTTTATCTTTATCTTTATCTTTATCTTTACCTTTATCTTTATCTTTATCTTTATCTTTATCTTTATCTTTATCTTTATCTTTATCTTTATCTTTATCTTTATCTTTATCTTTATCTTTATCTTTATCTTTATCTTTATCTGTATCTGTATCTGTATCTGTATCTGTATCTTTATCTGTATCTGTATCTGTATCTGTATCTGTATCTGTATCTGTATCTGTATCTGTATCTGTATCTGTATCTGTATCTTTATCTTTATCTGTATCTGTATCTGTATCTGTATCTGTATCTGTATTTGTATCTGTATCTGTATCTGTATCTGTATCTGTATCTGTATCTGTATCTGTATCTGTATCTGTATCTGTATCTGTATCTTTATCTGTATCTTTATCTTTATCTTTATCGTTATGGTTATCTTATCTTATCTTATCTGTATCTGTATCTGTATCTGTATCTGTATCTGTATCTGTATCTGTATCTGTATCTGTATCTGTATCTGTATCTTTATCTTTATCTCTATCTTTATCTTTATCTTTATGTTTGTCTTTATCTTTATCTTTATCTGTATCTGTATCTGTATCTGTATCTTTATCTTAATCTTTATCTTTATCTTTACCTTTATCTTTATCTTTATCTTTATCTTTATCTTTATCTTTATCTTTATCTTTATCTTTATCTTTATCTTTATCTTTATCTTTATCTTTATCTTTATCTTTATCTTTATCTTTATCTTTATCTTTATCTTTATCTTTATCTTTATCTTTGTCTTTATCTTTATCTTTGTCTTTATCTTTATCTTTATCTTTATCTTTATCTTTATCTTTATCTTTCTCTTTATCTTTATCTTTATCTTTATCTTTATGTTTGTCTTTATCTTTATCTTTATCTGTACCTGTATCTGTATCTGTATCTGTATCTGTATCTGTATCTTTATCTGTATCTGTATCTGTATCTTTATCTTTATCTTTACCTGTATCTGTATCTGTATCTTTATCTTTATCTTTATGTTTGTCTTTATCTTTATCTTTATCTGTACCTGTTTCTGTATCTGTATCTTTATCTTTATCTTTATCTTTATCTTTATCTTTATCTTTATCTTTATCTTTATCTTTATCTTTATCTTTATCTTTATCTTTATCTTTATCTTTATCTTTATCTTTATCTTTATCTTTATCTTTATCTTTATCTTTATCTTTATCTTTATCTTTATCTTTATCTTTATCTTTATCTTTATCTTTATCTTTATCTTTATCTTTATCTTTATCTTTATCTTTATCTTTATCTTTATCTTTATCTTTATCTTTATCTTTATCTTTATCTTTATCTTTATCTTTATCTTTATCTTTATCTTTATCTTTATCTTTATCTTTATCTTTATCTTTATCTTTATCTTTATCTTTATCTTTATCTTTATCTTTATCTTTATCTTTATCTTTATCTTTATCTTTATCTTTATCTTTATCTTTATCTTTATCTGTATCTGTATCTGTATCTGTATCTGTATCTTTATCTCTATATGTATCTGTATCTGTATCTGTATCTGCACCTGTATCTGTATCTGTATCTGTATCTGTATCTGTATCTGTATCTGTATCTGTATCTTTATCTTTATCTGTATCTGTATCTGTATCTGTATCTGTATCTGTACCTTTATCTGTATCTGTATCTGTATTTTTATCCTTATCTTTATCTTTATCTTTATCTTTATCTTTATCTTTATCTTTATCTTTATCTTTATCTTCTTTATCTGTATCTGTATCTGTATCTGTATCTTTATCTTTATCTCTATCTCTATCTGTATCTGTATCTGTATCTGTATCTGTATCTGTATCTGTATCTGTATCTGTATCTGTATCTGTATCTGTATCTGTATCTGTACCTGTATCTGTATCTGTATCTGTATCTGTATCTGTATCTGTATCTGTAACTGTATCTGTATCTGTGTCTGTATCTGTATCTGTATCTTTATCTTTATCTTTATCTTTACCTTTATCTGTATCTGTGTCTGTATCTGTATCTGTATCTGTATCTTTATCTTTATCTTTATCTTTATCTTTATCTTTATCTTTATCTTTATCTTTATCTTTATCTTTATCTTTATCTTTATCTTTATCTTTATCTTTATCTTTATCTTTATCTTTATCTTTATCTTTATCTTTATCTTTATCTTTATCTTTATCTTTATCTTTATCTTTATCTTTATCTTTATCTTTATCTTTATCTTTATCTTTATCTTTATCTTTATCTTTATCTTTATCTTTATCTTTATCTTTATCTTTATCTTTATCTTTATCTTTATCTTTATCTTTATCTTTATCTTTATCTTTATCTTTATCTTTATCTTTATCTTTATCTTTATCTTTATCTTTATCTGTATCTGTATCTGTATCTGTATCTTTATCTTTATCTGTATCTGTATCTGTATCTGTATCTGTACCTGTATCTGTATCTGTATCTGTATCTGTATCTGTATCTGTATCTGTATCTGTATCTGTATCTGTATCTGTATCTTTATCTTTATCTTTATCTGTATCTGTATCTGTATCTGTATCTGTATCTTTATCTGTATCTGTATCTGTATCTGTACCTTTATCTGTATCTGTATCTGTATTTTTATCTTTATCTTTATCTTTATCTTCTTTATCTGTATCTGTATCTGTATCTTTATCTCTATCTGTATCTGTATCTGTATCTGTATCTGTATCTGTATCTGTATCTGTATCTGTATCTGTATCTGTATCTGTATCTGTATCTGTATCTGTATCTGTATCTGTATCTGTATCTGTATCTGTATCTGTATCTGTATCTGTATCTGTATCTGTATCTGTATCTGTATCTGTACCTGTATCTGTATCTGTATCTGTATCTGTATCTGTATCTGTATCTGTATCTTTATCTTTATCTGTATCTGTATCTGTATCTGTATCTGTATCTTTATCTGTATCTGTATCTGTATCTGTATCTGTACCTTTATCTGTATCTGTATCTGTATTTTTATCTTTATCTTTATCTTTATCTTTATCTTCTTTATCTGTATCTGTATCTGTATCTGTATCTTTATCTTTATCTGTATCTGTATCTGTATCTGTATCTGTATCTGTATCTGTATCTGTATCTGTATCTGTATCTGTATCTGTATCTGTATCTTTATCTGTATCTATATCTTTATCTTTATCTTTATCTTTATCTTTATCTTTATCTTTATCTTTATCTTTATCTTTATCTTTATCTTTATCTTTATCTTTATCTTTATCTTTATCTGTATCTGTATCTGTATCTGTATCTGTATCTTTATCCTTATCTTTATCTTTATCTTATCTTATCTGTATCTGTATCTGTATCTGTACCTGTATCCGTATCCGTATCTGTATCTGTATCTGTATCTGTATCTGTATCTGTATCTGTATCTGTATCTGTATCTTTACCTTTATCTTTATCTTTATCTTTATCTGTATCTGTATCTGTATCTGTATCTCTATCTGTATCTTTATCTTTATCTTTATCTTTATCTTTATCTTTATCTTTATCTTTATCTTTATCTTTATCTTTATCTTATCTTATCTGTATCTGTATCTGTATCTGTATCTGTATCTGTATCTGTATCTGTATCTGTATCTGTATCTGTATCCGTATCCGTATCTGTATCTGTATCTGTATCTGTATCTGTATCTGTATCTGTATCTTTATCTTTATCTTTATCTTTATCTGTATCTGTATCTGTATCTGTATCTGTATCTGTATCTGTATCTTTATCTTTATCTTTATCTTTATCTTTATCTTTATCTTTATCTTTATCTTTATGTGTATCTGTATCTGTATCTGTATCTGTATCTGTATCTGTATCTGTATCTTTATCTCTATCTTTATCTGTATCTGTATCTGTATCTGTATCTGTATCTGTATCTGTATCTGTATCTGTATCTGTATCTGTATCTGTATCTGTATCTGTATCTGTATCCGTATCTGTATCTGTATCTGTATCTGTATCTGTATCTTTATCTTTATCTTTATCCGTATCTGTATCTGTATCTGTATCTGTTTCTTTACCTGTATCTGTATCTGTATCTGTATCTGTATCTGTATTTGTATCTTTATCTTTATCTTTATCTTTATCTGTATCTGTATCTGTATCTGTATCTGTATCTGTTTCTTTATCTGTATCTGTATCTGTATCTGTATCTGTATCTTTATCTGTATCTGTATCTTTATCTGTATCTGTATCTGTATCTGTATCTGTATCTGTATCTTTATCTTTATCTTTACCTGTATCTGTATCTGTATCTTTATCTGTATCTGTATCTGTATCTGTATCTGTATCTTTATCTTTATCTTTATCTGTATCTGTATCTGTATCTGTATCTTTATCTTAACTTTATCTTTATCTTTATCTTATCTTATCTGTATCTGTATCTGTATCTTTATCTTTATCTGTATCTGTATCTGTATCTGTATCTGTATCTGTACCTGTATCTGTATCTTTATCTTAACTTTATATTTATCTTTATCTTATCTTATCTGTATCTGTATCTGTATCTGTATCTGTATCTGTATCTGTATCTGTATCTGTATCTGTATCTGTATTTGTATCTGTATCTGTATCTGTATCTGTATCTGTATCTGTATCTGTATCTGTATCTGTATCTGTATCTGTATCTGTATCTTTATCTTTATCTTTATCTTTATCTTTATCTTTATCTTTATCTTTATCTTTATCTTTATCTTTATCTTTATCTTTATCTGTATCTGTATCTGTATCTGTATCTGTATCTGTATCTTTATCCTTATCTTTATCTTTATTTTATCTTATCTGTATCTGTATCTGTATCTGTATCTGTACCTGTATCCGTATCCGCATCTGTATCTGTATCTGTATCTGTATCTGTATCTGTATCTGTATCTTTACCTTTATCTTTATCTTTATCTGTATCTGTATCTGTATCTGTATCTCTATCTGTATCTTTATCTTTATCTTTATCTTTATCTTTATCTTTATCTTTATCTTATCTTATCTGTATCTGTATCTGTATCTGTATCTGTATCTGTATCTGTATCTGTATCTGTATCTGTATCTGTATCTGTATCCGTATCCGTATCTGTATCTGTATCTGTATCTGTATCTGTATCTGTATCTGTATCTGTATCTTTATCTTTATCTTTATCTTTATCTGTATCTGTATCTGTATCTGTATCTGTATCTGTATCTGTATCTTTATCTTTATCTTTATCTTTATCTTTATCTTTATCTTTATGTGTATCTGTATCTGTATCTGTATCTGTATCTGTATCTGTATCTGTATCTGTATCTGTATCTTTATCTCTATCTTTATCTGTATCTGTATCTGTATCTGTATCTGTATCTGTATCTGTATCTGTATCTGTATCTGTATCTGTATCTGTATCTGTATCTGTATCTGTATCTGTATCTGTATCCGTATCTGTATCTGTATCTGTATCTGTATCTGTATCTGTATCTGTATCTGTATCTTTATCTTTATCTTTATCCGTATCTGTATCTGTATCTGTATCTGTATCTGTATCTGTTTCTTTACCTGTATCTGTATCTGTATCTGTATCTGTATCTGTATCTGCATCTGTATCTGTATCTGTGTCTGTATCTGTATCTGTATCTTTATCTTTATCTTTATCTGTATCTGTATCTGTATCTTTATCTGTATCTGTATCTGTATCTGTATCTGTATCTTTATCTTTATCTTTATCTTTATCTGTATCTGTATCTGTATCTGTATCTTTATCTTAACTTTATCTTTATCTTTATCTTATCTTATCTGTATCTGTATCTGTATCTGTATCTTTATCTTTATCTGTATCTGTATCTGTATCTGTATCTGTATCTGTATCTGTATCTTTATCTTAACTTTATATTTATCTTTATCTTATCTTATCTGTATCTGTATCTGTATCTGTATCTGTATCTGTATCTGTATCTGTATCTGTATCTGTATCTGTATCTGTATCTGTATCTGTATCTGTATCTGTATCTGTATCTGTATCTGTATCTGTATCTTTATCTTTATCTTTATCTTTATCTTTATCTTTATCTTTATCTTTATCTTTATCTTTATCTTTATCTTTATCTTTATCTTTATCTTTATCTTTATCTTTATCTTCATCTTTATCTTTATCTTTATCTTTACCTTTATCTTTATCTTTATCTTTATCTTTATCTTTATCTTTATCTTTATCTGTATCTGTATCTGTATCTGTATCTGTATCTTTATCCTTATCTTTATCTTTATTTTATCTTATCTGTATCTGTATCTGTATCTGTACCTGTATCCGTATCCGTATCTGTATCTGTATCTGTATCTGTATCTGTATCTGTATCTGTATCTTTACCTTTATCTTTATCTTTATCTTTATCTGTATCTGTATCTGTATCTGTATCTCTATCTGTATCTTTATCTTTATCTTTATCTTTATCTTTATCTTTATCTTTATCTTTATCTTTATCTTTATCTTTATCTTATCTTATCTGTATCTGTATCTGTATCTGTATCTGTATCTGTATCTGTATCTGTATCTGTATCCGTATCCGTATCTGTATCTGTATCTGTATCTGTATCTGTATCTGTATCTGTATCTTTATCTTTATCTTTATCTTTATCTTTATCTGTATCTGTATCTGTATCTGTATCTGTATCTGTATCTGTATCTTTATCTTTATCTTTATCTTTATCTTTATCTTTATGTGTATCTGTATCTGTATCTGTATCTGTATCTGTATCTTTATCTCTATCTTTATCTGTATCTGTATCTGTATCTGTATCTGTATCTGTATCTGTATCTGTATCTGTATCTGTATCTGTATCTGTATCTGTATCTGTATCTGTATCTGTATCTGTATCTGTATCTGTATCCGTATCTGTATCTGTATCTGTATCTGTATCTGTATCTGTATCTTTATCTTTATCTTTATCCGTATCTGTATCTGTATCTGTATCTGTATCTGTATCTGTTTCTTTACCTGTATCTGTATCTGTATCTGTATCTGTATCTGTATTTGTATCTTTATCTTTATCTTTATCTTTATCTTTATCTGTATCTGTATCTGTACCTGTATCTGTATCTGTTTCTTTATCTGTATCTGTATCTGTATCTGTATCTGTATCTTTATCTGTATCTGTATCTTTATCTGTATCTGTATCTGTATCTGTATCTGTATCTGTATCTGTATCTGTATCTGTATCTGCATCTGTATCTGTATCTGTGTCTGTATCTGTATCTGTATCTTTATCTTTATCTTTATCTGTATCTGTATCTGTATCTTTATCTGTATCTGTATCTGTATCTGTATCTGTATCTTTATCTTTATCTTTATCTTTATCTGTATCTGTATCTGTATCTGTATCTTTATCTTAACTTTATCTTTATCTTTATCTTATCTTATCTGTATCTGTATCTGTATCTGTATCTTTATCTTTATCTGTATCTGTATCTGTATCTGTATCTGTATCTGTATCTGTATCTTTATCTTAACTTTATATTTATCTTTATCTTATCTTATCTGTATCTGTATCTGTATCTGTATCTGTATCTGTATCTGTATCTGTATCTGTATTTGTATCTGTATCTGTATCTGTATCTGTATCTGTATCTGTATCTGTATCTGTATCTGTATCTTTATCTTTATCTTTATCTTTATCTTTATCTTTATCTTTATCTTTATCTTTATCTTTATCTTTATCTTTATCTTTATCTTTATCTTTATCTTTATCTTTATCTTCATCTTTATCTTTATCTTTATCTTTACCTTTATCTTTATCTTTATCTTTATCTTTATCTTTATCTTTATCTTTATCTGTATCTGTATCTGTATCTGTATCTGTATCTGTATCTTTATCTTTATCGGTATCTGTATCTGTATCTGTATTTGTATCTGTATCTGTATCTGTATCTGTATCTGTATCTGTATCTGTATCTGTATCTGTATCTGTATCTGTATCTGTATCTTTATCTGTATCTTTATCTTTATCTTTATCGTTATCTCTATCTTTATCTGTATCTGTATCTGTATGTGTATCTGTATCTGTATCTTTATCTTTATCTGTATCTGTATCTGTATCTGTATCTGTATCTTTATCTTTATCTTTATCTTTATCTTTATCTTATCTTATCTGTATCTGTATCTGTATCTGTATCTGTATCTGTATCTGTATCTGTATCTTTATCTTTATCTTTATCTTTATGTTTGTCTTTATCTTTATCTTTATCTGTATCTGTATCTGTATCTGTATCTGTATCTTTATCTTTATCTTTACCTGTATCTGTATCTGTATCCGTATCTGTATCTGTATCTGTATCTGTATCTGTATCTGTATCTGTATCTTTATCTTTATCTTTATCTTTATCTTTATCTTTATCTTTATCTTTATCTTATCTTATCTGTATCTGTATCTGTATCTGTATCTTTATCTTTATCTTTATCTTATCTTATCTGTATCTGTATCTGTATCTGTATCTGTATCTGTATCTGTATCTGTATCTGTATCTGTATCTTTATCTTTATCTTTATCTTTATGTTTGTCTTTATCTTTATCTTTATCTGTATCTGTATCTGTATCTGTATCTGTATCTTTATCTTTATCTTTACCTGTATCTGTATCTGTATCCGTATCTGTATCTGTATCTGTATCTGTATCTGTATCTGTATCTGTATCTTTATCTTTATCTTTATCTTTATCTTTATCTTTATCTTTATCTTTATCTTTATCTTTATCTTTATCTGTATCTATATCTGTATCCGTATCTGTATCTTTATCTGTATCTGTATCTGTATCTGTATCTGTATCTGTATCTGTATCTGTATCTGTATCTGTATCTGTATCTTTATCTTTATCCGTATCTGTATCTATATCTGTATCTGTATCTGTATCTGTATCTGTATCTGTATCTGTATCTGTATCTTTATCTTTATCTGTATCTGTATCTGTATCTGTATCTGTATCTGTATCTGTATCTGTATCTGTATCTTTATCTTTATCTGTATCTGTATCTGTATCTGTATCTTTATCTGTATCTGTATCTTTATCTGTATCTGTATCTGTATCTGTATCTGTATCTGTATCTGTATCTGTATCTTTATCTTTATCTTTAACTTTATCTTTATCTTTATCTTATCTTATCTGTATCTGTATCTGTATCTGTATCTGTATCTGTATCTGTATCTGTATCTGTATATGTATCTGTATCTTTATCTTTATCTTTATCTTTATCTTTATCTTTATCTTTATCTTTATCTTTATCTTTATCTTTATCTTTATCTTTATCTTTATCTTTATCTTTATCTTTATCTTTATCTTTATCTTTATCTGTATCTATATCTGTATCCGTATCTGTATCTTTATCTGTATCTGTATCTGTATCTGTATCTGTATCTTTATCTTTATCCGTATCTGTATCTATATCTGTATCTGTATCTGTATCTGTATCTGTATCTGTATCTGTATCTGTATCTGTATCTGTATCTTTATCTTTATCTGTATCTGTATCTGTATCTGTATCTGTATCTGTATCTGTATCTGTATCTTTACCTTTATCTGTATCTGTATCTGTATCTGTATCTTTATCTGTATCTGTATCTTTATCTGTATCTGTATCTGTATCTGTATCTGTATCTGTATCTGTATCTGTATCTGTATCTGTATCTGTATCTGTATCTGTATCTGTGTCTGTATTTGTATCTGTATCTGTATCTGTATCTGTATCTGTATCTGTATCTGTATATGTATCTGTATCTGTATCTGTAACTGTATCTGTATCTGTAACTGTATCTGTATTTGTACCTGTATCTGTATCTTTATCTTTATCTTTATCTTTATCTTTATCTGTATCTGTATCTTTATCTTTATCTTTATCTTTATCTTTATCTTTATCTTTATCTTTATCTTTATCTTTATCTTTATCTTTTTCTTTATCTTTATCTTTATCTTTATCTTTATCTTTATCTTTATCTTTATCTTTATCTTTATCTTTATCTTTATCTTTATCTTTATCTTTATCTTTATCTTTATCTTTATCTTTATCTTTATCTTTATCTTTATCTTTATCTTTATCTTTATCTTTATCTTTATCTTTATCTTTATCTTTATCTTTATCTTTATCTTTATCTTTATCTTTATCTTTATCTTTATCTTTATCTTTATCTTTATCTTTATCTTTATCTTTATCTTTATCTTTATCTTTATCTTTATCTTTATCTTTATCTTTATCTTTATCTTTATCTTTATCTTTATCTTTATCTTTATCTTTATCTTTATCTTTATCTTTATCTTTATCTTTATCTTTATCTTTATCTTTATCTTTATCTTTATCTTTACCTTTATCTTTATCTTTATCTTTATCTTTATCTTTATCTTTATCTTTATCTTTATCTTTATCTTTATCTTTATCTTTATCTTTATCTTTATCTTTATCTTTATCTTTATCTTTATCTTTATCTTTATCTTTATCTTTATCTTTATCTTTATCTTTATCTTTATCTTTATCTGTATCTGTATCTGTATCTTTATCTTTATCTTTATCTTTATCTTTATCTTTATCTTTATCTTTATCTTTATCTTTATCTTTATCTTTATCTTTATCTTTATCTTTATCTTTATCTTTATTTTTATCTGTATCTGTATCTGTATCTGTATCTGTATCTGTATCTGTATCTGTATTTGTATCTGTATCTGTATCTGTATCTGTATCTGTATCTGTATCTGTATATGTATCTGTATCTGTATCTGTAACTGTATCTGTATCTGTAACTGTATCTGTATTTGTACCTGTATCTGTATCTTTATCTTTATCTTTATCTTTATCTTTATCTTTATCTTTATCTTTATCTTTATCTTTATCTTTATCTTTATCTTTATCTTTATCTTTATCTGTATCTGTATCTGTATCTGTATCTGTATCTGTATCTGTATCTTTATCTTTATCTGTATCTGTATCTGTATCTGTATCTGTATTTGTATCTGTATCTGTATCTGTATCTGTATCTGTATCTGTATCTGTATATGTATCTGTATCTGTATCTGTAACTGTATCTGTATCTGTAACTGTATCTGTATTTGTACCTGTATCTGTATCTTTATCTTTATCTTTATCTTTATCTTTATCTGTATCTGTATCTGTATCTTTATCTTTATCTTTATCTTTATCTTTATCTTTATCTTTATCTTTATCTTTATCTTTATCTTTATCTTTATCTTTATCTTTATCTTTATCTTTATCTTTATCTTTATCTTTATCTTTATCTTTATCTTTATCTTTATCTTTATCTTTATCTTTATCTTTATCTTTATCGTTATCTTTATCTTTCTCTTTATCTTTATCTTTATCTTTATCTTTATCTTTATCTTTATCTTTATCTTTATCTTTATCTTTATCTTTATCTTTATCTTTATCTTTATCTTTATCTTTATCTTTATCTTTATCTTTATTTTTGTCTTTATCTGTATCTGTATCTGTATCTTTATCTTTATCTTTATCTTTATCTTTATCTTTATCTTTATCTTTATCTTTATCTTTATCTTTATCTTTATCTTTATCTTTATCTTTATCTTTATCTTTATCTTTATCTTTATCTTTATCTTTATCTTTATCTTTATCTTTATCTTTATCTTTATCGTTATCTTTATCTTTCTCTTTATCTTTATCTTTATCTTTATCTTTATCTTTATCTTTATCGTTATCTTTATCTTTCTCTTTATCTTTATCTTTATCTTTATCTTTATCTTTATCTTTATCTTTATCTTTATCTTTATCTTTATCTTTATCTTTATCTTTATCTTTAACTTTATCTTTATCTTTATCTTTATCTTTATCTTTATCGTTATCTTTATCTTTATCTTTATCTTTATCTTTATCTTTATCTTTATCTTTATCTTTATCTGTATCTGTATCTGTATCTTTATCTTTATCTTTATCTTTATCTTTATCTTTATCTTTATCTTTATCTTTATCTTTATCTTTATCTTTATCTTTATCTTTATCTTTATCGTTATCGTTATCTTTCTCTTTATCTTTATCTTTATCTTTATCTTTATCTTTATCTTTATCTTTATCTTTATCTTTATCTTTATCTTTATCTTTATCTTTATCTTTATCTTTATCTTTATCTTTATCTTTATCTTTATCTTTATCTTTATCTTTATCTTTATCTTTATCTTTATCTTTATCTTTATCTTTATCTTTATCTTTATCTTTATCTTTATCTTTATCTTTATCTTTATCTTTATCTTTATCTTTATCTTTATCTTTATCTTTATCTTTATCTTTATCTTTATCTTTATCTTTATCTTTATCTTTATCTTTATCTTTATCTTTATCTTTATCTTTATCTTTACCTTTATCTTTATCTTTATCTTTATCTTTATCTTTATCTTTATCTTTATCTTTATCTTTATCTTTATCTTTATCTTTATCTTTATCTTTATCTTTATCTTTATCTTTATCTTTATCTTTATCTTTATCTTTATCTTTATCTTTATCTTTATCTTTATCTTTATCTTTATCTTTATCTTTATCTTTATCTTTATCTTTATCTTTATCTTTATCTTATCTTATCTGTATCTGTATCTGTAACTGTATCTGTATCTGTATCTGTATCTGTATCTGTATCTGTATCTTTATCTTTATCTTTATCTTTATCTTTATCTTTATCTTTATCTTTATCTGTATCTATATCTGTATCCGTATCTGTATCTTTATCTGTATCTGTATCTGTATCTGTATCTGTATCTGTATCTGTATCTGTATCTTTATCTTTATCCGTATCTGTATCTATATCTGTATCTGTATCTGTATCTGTATCTGTATCTGTATCTGTATCTGTATCTGTATCTTTATCTTTATCTGTATCTGTATCTGTATCTGTATCTGTATCTGTATCTGTATCTGTATCTGTATCTGTATCTTTATCTTTATCTGTATCTGTATCTGTATCTGTATCTTTATCTGTATCTGCATCTTTATCTGTATCTGTATCTGTATCTGTATCTGTATCTGTATCTGTATCTGTATCTGTATCTGTATCTGTGTCTGTGTCTGTATTTGTATCTGTATCTGTATCTGTATCTGTATCTGTATCTGTATCTGTATCTGTATCTGTATCTGTATATGTATCTGTATCTGTATCTGTAACTGTATCTGTATCTGTACCTGTATCTGTATTTGTACCTGTATCTGTATCTTTATCTTTATCTTTATCTTTATCTTTATCTTTATCTTTATCTTTATCTGTATCTGTATCTGTATCTTTATCTTTATCTTTATCTTTATCTTTATCTTTATCTTTATCTTTATCTTTATCTTTATCTTTATCTTTATCTTTATCTTTATCTTTATCTTTATCTTTATCTTTATCTTTATCTTTATCTTTATCTTTATCTTTATCTTTATCTTTATCTTTATCTTTATCTTTATCTTTATCTTTATCTTTATCTTTATCTTTATCTTTATCTTTATCTTTATCTTTCTCTTTATCTTTATCTTTATCTTTATCTTTATCTTTATCTTTATCTTTCTCTTTATCTTTATCTTTATCTTTATCTTTATCTTTATCTTTATCTTTATCTTTATCTTTATCTTTATCTTTATCTTTATCTTTATCTTTATCTTTATCTTTATCTTTATCTTTATCTTTATCTTTATCTTTATCTTTATCTTTATCTTTATCTTTATCTTTATCTTTATCTTTATCTTTATCTTTATCTTTATCTTTATCTTTATCTTTATCTTTATCTTTATCTTTATCTTTATCTTTATCTTTATCTGTATCTGTATCTGTATCTGTATCTTTATCTTTAGCTTTATCTTTATCTTTATTTTTACCTGTATCTGTATCTGTATCTTTATCTGTATCTGTATCTTTATCTGTATCTGTATCTTTATCTGTATCTGTATCTTTATCTGTATCTGTATCTGTATCTGTATCTGTATCTGTATCTGTATCTGTATCTGTATCTGTATCTGTATCTGTATCTGTATCTGTATCTGTATCTGTATCTGTATCTGTATCTGTATCTGTATCTGTATTTGTATCTGTGTCTGTATCTGTATCTGTATCTGTATCTTTATCTGTATCTGTATCTTTATCTGTATCTGTATCTTTATCTGTATCTGTATCTGTATCTGTATCTGTATCTGTATCTGTACCTGTATCTGTATCTGTATCTGTATCTGTATCTGTATCTGTATCTGTATCTTTATCTTTATCTTTATCTTTATCTGTATCTGTATCTGTATCTGTATCTTTATCTGTATCTGTATCTGTATCTGTATCTGTACCTTTATCTGTATCTGTATCTGTATCTGTATCTGTATCTTTATCTTTATCTTTATCTTTATCTGTCTGTATCTGTATCTGTATCTTTATCTCTATCTCTATCTTTATCTGTATCTGTATCTGTATCTTTATCTTTATCTTTATCTTTATCTTTATCTTTATCTTTATCTTTATCTTTATCTTTATCTTTATCTTTATCTTTATCTTTATCTTTATCTTTATCTTTATCTTTATCTTTATCTTTATCTTTATCTTTATCTTTATCTTTATCTTTATCTTTATCTTTATCTTTATCTTTATCTTTATCTTTATCTTTATCTGTATCTGTATCTGTATCTGTATCTGTATCTGTATCTGTATCTGTATCTGTATCTTTATCTTTATCTTTATCTTTATCTTTATCTTTATCTTTATCTTTATCTTTATCTTTATCTGTATCTGTATCTGTATCTGTATCAGTATCTGTATCTTTATTTTTATCTTTATCTTTATCTTTATCTTTCTCTTTATCTTTATCTTTATCTTTATCTTTATCTTTATCTTTATCTTTATCTTTATCTTTATCTTTATCTTTATCTTTATCTTTATCTTTATCTTTATCTTTATCTTTATCTTTATCTTTATCTTATCTTATCTCTATCTGTATCTGTATCTGTATCTTTATCTTTATCTTTATCTGTATCTCTATCTGTATCTGTATCTTTATCTGTATCTGTATCTGTATCTGTACCTGTATCTGTATCTGTATCTGTATCTGTATATGTATCTGTATCTGTATCTGTATCTGTATTTTTATCTTTATCTTTATCTTTATCTGTATCTGTATCTGTATCTGTATCTGTATCTGTATCTGTATCTGTATCTGTATCTGTATCTGTATCTGTATCTGTATCTGTATCTGTATTTTTATCTTTATCTTTATCTTTATCTGTATCTGTATCTGTATCTGTATCTGTATCTGTATCTGTATCTGTATCTGTATTTTTATCTTTATCTTTATCTTTATCTTTATCTGTATCTGTATCTGTATCTGTATCTGTATCTGTATCTGTATCTTTATCTTTATCTTTATCTTTATCTTTATCTTTATCTTTATCTGTATCTGTATCTGTATCTGTATCAGTATCTGTATCTTTATTTTTATCTTTATCTTTATCTTTATCTTTCTCTTTATCTTTATCTTTATCTTTATCTTTATCTTTATCTTTATCTTTATCTTTATCTTTATCTTTATCTTTATCTTTATCTTTATCTTTATCTTTATCTTTATCTTTATCTTTATCTTTATCTTTATCTTTATCTTTATCTTTATCTTTATCTTTATCTTATCTTATCTCTATCTGTATCTGTATCTGTATCTTTATCTTTATCTTTATCTGTATCTCTATCTGTATCTGTATCTTTATCTGTATCTGTATCTGTATCTGTACCTGTATCTGTATCTGTATCTGTATCTGTATATGTATCTGTATCTGTATCTGTATCTGTATTTTTATCTTTATCTTTATCTTTATCTGTATCTGTATCTGTATCTGTATCTGTATCTGTATCTGTATCTGTATCTGTATCTGTATCTGTATCTGTATCTTTATCTGTATCTATGTCTTTATCTTTATCTTTATCTTTATCTTTATCTTTATCCTTATCTTTATCTTTATCTTATCTTATCTGTATCTGTATCTGTATCTGTATCTGCATCTTTATCTGTATCTGTATCTGTATCTGTACCTGTATCTGTATCTGTATCTGTATCTGTATATGTATCTGTATCTTTATCTTTATCTTTATCTTTATCTTTATCTTTATCTTTATCTTTATCTGTATCTGTATCTGTATCTGTATCTGTATCTGTTTCTTTATATGTATCTGTATCCGTATCTGTATCTGTATCTGTATATGTAATCTTTATCTTTATCTTTATCTTTATCTTTATCTTTATCTTTATCTTTATCTTTATCTTTATCTTTATCTTTATCTTTATCTTTATCTTTATCTTTATCTTTATCTGTATCTGTATCTGTATCTGTATCTTTATCTGTATCTGTATCTGTATCTGTATCTGTATCTGCATCTGTATCTGTATCTGTATCTGTATCTGTATCCGTATCTGTATCTGTATCTGTATCTGTATCTGTATCTTTATCTTTATCTTTATCCGTATCTGTATTTGTATCTGTATCTGTATCTGTTTCTTTATCTGTATCTGTATCTGTATCTGTATCTGTATCTGTATTTGTATCTTTATCTTTATCTGTATCTGTATCTGTATCTGTATCTTTATCTGTATCTGTATCTGTATCTGTATCTGTATCTGTATCTGTATCTGTATCTGTATCTGTATCTGTATCTGTATCTGTATCTGTATCTGTATCTGTGTCTGTATCTGTATCTGTATCTTTATCTTTATCTGTATCTGTATCTGTATCTGTATCTTTATCTGTATCTGTATCTGTATCTGTATCTGTATCTTTATCTTTATCTTTATCTTTATCTTTATCTTTATCTTTATCTGTATCTGTATCTGTATCTGTATCTTTATCTTAACTTTATCTTTATCTTTATCTTATCTTATCTGTATCTGTATCTGTATCTGTATCTGTATCTGTATCTTTATCTTTATCTTTATCTGTATCTGTATCTGTATCTGTATCTGTATCTGTATCTGTATCTGTATCTGTATCTGTATCTTTATCTTAACTTTATCTTTATCTTTATCTTATCTTATCTGTATCTGTATCTGTATCTGTATCTGTATCTGTATCTGTATCTGTATCTGTATCTGTATATGTATCTTTATCTTTATCTTTATCTTTATCTTTATCTTTATCTTTATCTTTATCTTTATCTTTATCTTTATCTTTATCTTTATCTTTATCTTTATCTTTATCTTTATCTTTATCTTTATCTTTATCTTTATCTTTATCTTTATCTTTATCTTTATCTTTATCTTTATCTTTATCTTTATCTTTATCTTTATCTTTATCTTTATCTTTATCTTTATCTTTATCTGTATCTGTATCTGTATCTGTATCTGTATCTTTATCTGTATCTGTATCTGTATCTGTATCTGTATCTGTATCTGTATCTGTATCTGTATCTGTATCTTTATCTTTATCTGTATCTGTATCTGTATCTGTATCTGTATCTGTATCTGTATCTGTATTTGTATCTGTATCTGTATCTGTATCTGTATCTGTATCTGTATCTGTATCTTTATCTGTATCTTTATCTTTATCTTTATCGTTATCGTTATCGTTATCGTTATCTTATCTTATCTGTATCTGTATCTGTATCTGTATCTGTATCTGTATCTGTATCTGTATCTGTATCTGTATCTGTATATGTATCTGTATCTGTATCTTTATCTTTATCTCTATCTTTATCTTTATCTTTATGTTTGTCTTTATCTTTATCTTTATCTGTATCTGTATCTGTATCTGTATCTTTATCTTTATCTTTACCTGTATCTGTATCTGTATCTTTATCTTTATCTTTATCTTTATGTTTGTCTTTATCTTTATCTTTATCTGTACCTGTATCTGTATCTGTATCTGTATCTGTATCTGTATCTTTATCTGTATCTGTATCTGTATCTTTATCTTTATCTTTACCTGTATCTGTATCTGTATCTTTATCTTTATCTTTATCTTTATCTTTATCTTTATGTTTGTCTTTATCTTTATCTTTATCTGCACCTGTATCTGTATCTGTATCTGTATCTGTATCTGTATCTGTATCTTTATCTGTATCTTTATCTGTATCTTTATCTTTATCTTTATCGTTATCGTTATCGTTATCTTATCTGTATCTGTATCTGTATCTGTATCTGTATCTGTATCTGTATCTGTATCTGTATCTGTATCTGTATCTGTATCTGTATCTGTATCTGTATCTGTATCTGTATCTGTATCTGTATCTGTATCTGTATCTTAATCTTTATCTTTATCTTTATCTTTATCTTTATCTTTATCTTTATCTTTATCTTTATCTTTATCTTTATCTTTATCTTTGTCTTTATCTTTATCTTTATCTTTATCTTTATCTTTATCTTTATCTTTATCTTTATCTTTATCTTTATCTTTATCTTTATCTTTATCTTTATCTTTATCTTTATCTTTATCTTTCTCTTTATCTTTATCTTTATCTTTATCTTTATGTTTGTCTTTATCTTTATCTTTATCTGTACCTGTATCTGTATCTGTATCTGTATCTGTATCTGTATCTTTATCTGTATCTGTATCTGTATCTTTATCTTTATCTTTACCTGTATCTGTATCTGTATCTTTATCTTTATCTTTATGTTTGTCTTTATCTTTATCTTTATCTGTACCTGTATCTTTATCTTTATCTTTATCTTTATCTTTATCTTTATCTTTATCTTTATCTTTATCTTTATCTTTATCTTTATCTTTATCTTTATCTTTATCTTTATCTTTATCTTTATCTTTATCTTTATCTCTATCTTTATCTTTATCTGTATCTGTATCTGTATCTGTATCTGTATCTTTATCTTTATATGTATCTGTATCTGTATCTGTATCTGTACCTGTATCTGTATCTGTATCTGTATCTGTATCTGTATCTGTATCTGTATCTGTATCTGTATCTTTATCTTTATCTTTATCTTTATCTTTATCTTTATCTGTATCTGTATCTGTATCTGTATCTGTATCTGTATCTTAATCTTTATCTTTATCTTTATCTTTATCTTTATCTTTATCTTTATCTTTATCTTTATCTTTATCTTTATCTTTGTCTTTATCTTTATCTTTATCTTTATCTTTATCTTTATCTTTATCTTTATCTTTATCTTTCTCTTTATCTTTATCTTTATCTTTATCTTTATATTTGTCTTTATCTTTATCTTTATCTTTATCTGTACGTGTATCTGTATCTGTATCTGTATCTGTATCTGTATCTTTATCTGTATCTGTATCTGTATCTTTATCTTTATCTTTACCTGTATCTGTATCTGTATCTTTATCTTTATCTTTATGTTTGTCTTTATCTTTATCTTTATCTGTACCTGTATCTGTATCTGTATCTTTATCTTTATCTTTATCTTTATCTTTATCTTTATCTATATCTTTATCTTTATCTTTATCTTTATCTTTATCTTTATCTTTATCTTTATCTTTATCTTTATCTTTATCTTTATCTTTATCTTTATCTTTATCTTTATCTTTATCTTTATCTTTATCTTTATCTTTATCTTTATCTTTATCTTTATCTTTATCTTTATCTCTATCTTTATCTTTATCTGTATCTGTATCTGTATCTGTATCTGTATCTTTATCTTTATATGTATCTGTATCTGTACCTGTATCTGTACCTGTATCTGTATCTGTATCTGTATCTGTATCTGTATCTGTATCTGTATCTTTATCTTTATCTTTATCTTTATCTTTATCTGTATCTGTATCTGTATCTGTATCTTTATCTGTATCTGTATCTGTATCTGTATCTGTACCTTTATCTGTATCTGTATCTGTATTTTTATCCTTATCTTTATCTTTATCTTTATCTTTATCTTTATCTTCTTTATCTGTATCTGTATCTGTATCTGTATCTTTATCTCTATCTCTATCTGTATCTGTATCTGTATCTGTATCTGTATCTGTATCTGTATCTGTATCTGTATCTGTATCTGTATCTGTATCTGTATCTGTATCTGTATCTGTACCTGTACCTGTATCTGTATCTGTATCTGTATCTGTATCTGTATCTGTAACTGTATCTGTATCTGTATCTGTATCTGTATCTGTATCTGTATCTTTATCTTTATCTTTATCTTTACCTTTATCTGTATCTGTATCTGTATCTGTATCTGTATCTGTATCTTTATCTTTATCTTTATCTTTATCTTTATCTTTATCTTTATCTTTATCTTTATCTTTATCTTTATCTTTATCTTTATCTTTATCTTTATCTTTATCTTTATCTTTATCTTTATCTGTATCTGTATCTGTATCTGTATCTGTATCTTTATCTTTATCTGTATCTGTATCTGTATCTGTATCTGTACCTGTATCTGTATCTGTATCTGTATCTGTATCTTTATCTTTATCTTTATCTTTATCTTTATCTGTATCTGTATCTGTATCTGTATCTTTATCTGTATCTGTATCTGTATCTGTATCTGTACCTGTATCTGTATCTGTATCTGTATCTGTATCTGTATCTGTATCTGTATCTTTATCTTTATCTTTATCTTTATCTTTATCTTTATCTGTATCTGTATCTGTATCTGTATCTGTATCTGTATCTTAATCTTTATCTTTATCTTTATCTTTATCTTTATCTTTATCTTTATCTTTATCTTTATCTTTATCTTTGTCTTTATCTTTATCTTTATCTTTATCTTTATCTTTATCTTTATCTTTATCTTTATCTTTATCTTTATCTTTCTCTTTATCTTTATCTTTATCTTTATCTTTATATTTGTCTTTATCTTTATCTTTATCTTTATCTGTACGTGTATCTGTATCTGTATCTGTATCTGTATCTGTATCTTTATCTGTATCTGTATCTGTATCTTTATCTTTATCTTTACCTGTATCTGTATCTGTATCTTTATCTTTATCTTTATGTTTGTCTTTATCTTTATCTTTATCTGTACCTGTATCTGTATCTGTATCTTTATCTTTATCTTTATCTTTATCTTTATCTTTATCTTTATCTATATCTTTATCTTTATTTTTATCTTTATCTTTATCTTTATCTTTATCTTTATCTTTATCTTTATCTTTATCTTTATCTTTATCTTTATCTTTATCTTTATCTTTATCTTTATCTTTATCTTTATCTTTATCTCTATCTTTATCTTTATCTGTATCTGTATCTGTATCTGTATCTGTATCTTTATCTTTATATGTATCTGTATCTGTACCTGTATCTGTACCTGTATCTGTATCTGTATCTGTATCTGTATCTGTATCTGTATCTGTATCTGTATCTTTATCTTTATCTTTATCTTTATCTTTATGTTTGTCTTTATCTTTATCTTTATCTGCACCTGTATCTGTATCTGTATCTGTATCTGTATCTGTATCTGTATCTTTATCTGTATCTTTATCTGTATCTTTATCTTTATCTTTATCGTTATCGTTATCGTTATCTTATCTGTATCTGTATCTGTATCTGTATCTTTATATGTATCTGTATCTGTACCTGTATCTGTACCTGTATCTGTATCTGTATCTGTATCTGTATCTGTATCTGTATCTGTATCTTTATCTTTATCTTTATCTTTATCTTTATCTGTATCTGTATCTGTATCTGTATCTTTATCTGTATCTGTATCTGTATCTGTATCTGTACCTTTATCTGTATCTGTATCTGTATTTTTATCCTTATCTTTATCTTTATCTTTATCTTTATCTTTATCTTCTTTATCTGTATCTGTATCTGTATCTGTATCTTTATCTCTATCTCTATCTGTATCTGTATCTGTATCTGTATCTGTATCTGTATCTGTATCTGTATCTGTATCTGTATCTGTATCTGTATCTGTATCTGTACCTGTACCTGTATCTGTATCTGTATCTGTATCTGTATCTGTATCTGTAACTGTATCTGTATCTGTATCTGTATCTGTATCTGTATCTTTATCTTTATCTTTATCTTTACCTTTATCTGTATCTGTATCTGTATCTGTATCTGTATCTGTATCTTTATCTTTATCTTTATCTTTATCTTTATCTTTATCTTTATCTTTATCTTTATCTTTATCTTTATCTTTATCTTTATCTTTATCTTTATCTTTATCTTTATCTTTATCTTTATCTTTATCTTTATCTTTATCTTTATCTGTATCTGTATCTGTATCTGTATCTGTATCTGTATCTTTATCTTTATCTGTATCTGTA
Source organism: Anastrepha ludens (assembly GCF_028408465.1). Lineage (NCBI taxonomy): Eukaryota > Metazoa > Arthropoda > Insecta > Diptera > Tephritidae > Anastrepha > Anastrepha ludens. Next base: position 130,313 of record NW_026530045.1, read on the forward strand.
TCTGTATCTGTATCTGTACCTGTATCTGTATCTGTATCTGTATCTGTATCTGTATCTGTAACTGTATCTGTATCTGTATCTGTATCTGTATCTGTATCTTTATCTTTATCTTTATCTTTACCTTTATCTGTATCTGTATCTGTATCTGTATCTGTATCTGTATCTTTATCTTTATCTTTATCTTTATCTTTATCTTTATCTTTATCTTTATCTTTATCTTTATCTTTATCTTTATCTTTATCTTTATCTTTATCTTTATCTTTATCTTTATCTGTATCTGTATCTGTATCTGTATCTGTATCTTTATCTTTATCTGTATCTGTATCTGTATCTGTATCTGTACCTGTATCTGTATCTGTATCTGTATCTGTATCTTTATCTTTATCTTTATCTTTATCTTTATCTGTATCTGTATCTGTATCTGTATCTGTACCTTTATCTGTATCTGTATCTGTATCTTTATCTGTATCTGTATCTGTATCTGTATCTGTACCTTTATCTGTATCTGTATCTGTATTTTTATCCTTATCTTTATCTTTATCTTTATCTTTATCTTTATCTTCTTTATCTGTAT
>NW_026530046.1:0-2500 GCF_028408465.1 Anastrepha ludens
CATCATCATCATCATCATCATCATCATCATCATCATCATCATCATCATCATCATCATCATCATCATCATCATCATCATCATCATCATCATCATCATCATCATCATCATCATCATCATCATCATCATCATCATCATCATCATCATCATCATCATCATCATCATCATCATCATCATCATCATCATCATCATCATCATCATCATCATCATCATCATCATCATCATCATCATCATCATCATCATCATCATCATCATCATCATCATCATCATCATCATCATCATCATCATCATCATCATCATCATCATCATCATCATCATCATCATCATCATCATCATCATCATCATCATCATCATCATCATCATCATCATCATCATCATCATCATCATCATCATCATCATCATCATCATCATCATCATCATCATCATCATCATCATCATCATCATCATCATCATCATCATCATCATCATCATCATCATCATCATCATCATCATCATCATCATCATCATCATCATCATCATCATCATCATCATCATCATCATCATCATCATCATCATCATCATCATCATCATCATCATCATCATCATCATCATCATCATCATCATCATCATCATCATCATCATCATCATCATCATCATCATCATCATCATCATCATCATCATCATCATCATCATCATCATCATCATCATCATCATCATCATCATCATCATCATCATCATCATCATCATCATCATCATCATCATCATCATCATCATCATCATCATCATCATCATCATCATCATCATCATCATCATCATCATCATCATCATCATCATCATCATCATCATCATCATCATCATCATCATCATCATCATCATCATCATCATCATCATCATCATCATCATCATCATCATCATCATCATCATCATCATCATCATCATCATCATCATCATCATCATCATCATCATCATCATCATCATCATCATCATCATCATCATCATCATCATCATCATCATCATCATCATCATCATCATCATCATCATCATCATCATCATCATCATCATCATCATCATCATCATCATCATCATCATCATCATCATCATCATCATCATCATCATCATCATCATCATCATCATCATCATCATCATCATCATCATCATCATCATCATCATCATCATCATCATCATCATCATCATCATCATCATCATCATCATCATCATCATCATCATCATCATCATCATCATCATCATCATCATCATCATCATCATCATCATCATCATCATCATCATCATCATCATCATCATCATCATCATCATCATCATCATCATCATCATCATCATCATCATCATCATCATCATCATCATCATCATCATCATCATCATCATCATCATCATCATCATCATCATCATCATCATCATCATCATCATCATCATCATCATCATCATCATCATCATCATCATCATCATCATCATCATCATCATCATCATCATCATCATCATCATCATCATCATCATCATCATCATCATCATCATCATCATCATCATCATCATCATCATCATCATCATCATCATCATCATCATCATCATCATCATCATCATCATCATCATCATCATCATCATCATCATCATCATCATCATCATCATCATCATCATCATCATCATCATCATCATCATCATCATCATCATCATCATCATCATCATCATCATCATCATCATCATCATCATCATCATCATCATCATCATCATCATCATCATCATCATCATCATCATCATCATCATCATCATCATCATCATCATCATCATCATCATCATCATCATCATCATCATCATCATCATCATCATCATCATCATCATCATCATCATCATCTATCATCATCATCATCATCATCATCATCATCATCATCATCATCATCATCATCATCATCATCATCATCATCATCATCATCATCATCATCATCATCATCATCATCATCATCATCATCATCATCATCATCATCATCATCATCATCATCATCATCATCATCATCATCATCATCATCATCATCATCATCATCATCATCATCATCATCATCATCATCATCATCATCATCATCATCATCATCATCATCATCATCATCATCATCATCATCATCATCATCATCATCATCATCATCATCATCATCATCATCATCATCATCATCATCATCATCATCATCATCATCATCATCATCATCATCATCATCATCATCATCATCATCATCATCATCATCATCATCATCATCATCATCATCATCATCATCATCATCATCATCATCATCATCATCATCATCATCATCATCATCATCATCATCATCATCATCATCATCATCATCATCATCATCATCATCATCATCATCATCATCATCATCATCATCATCATCATCATCATCATCATCATCATCATCATCATCATCATCATCATCATCATCATCATCATCATCATCATCATCATCATCATCATCATCATCATCATCATCATCATCATCATCATCATCATCATCATCATCAT